>NC_136918.1:84674950-84976597 GCF_949752795.1 Hyperoodon ampullatus | reverse complement strand
ATGTAAGGCCAGAAACTATCAAACTCTTAGAGGAAAACATAGGTAGAACACTCTATGACATAAATCACAGCAAGATCCTTTTGGACCCACCTCCTAGAGAAATGGAAATAAAAACAAAGATAAACAAATGGGACCTAATGAAACTTCAAAGCTTTGGCACAGCAAAGGAAACCATAAACAAGACCAAAAGACAACCCTCAGAATGGGAGAAAATATTTGCAAATGAAGCAACTGACAAAGGATTAATCTCCAAAATTTATAAACAGCTCATGCAGCTCAATAGCAAAAAAATAAACAACCCAATCCAAAAATGGGCAGAAGACTTAAATAGGCATTTCTCCAAAGAAGATATACAGACTGCCAACAAACACATGAAAGAATGCTCAACATCATTAATCATTAGAGAAATGCAAATCAAAACTACAATGAGATATCATCTCACACCAGTCAGAATGGCCATCATCAAAAAATCTAGAAACAATAAATGCTGGAGAGGGTGTGGAGAAAAGGGAACACTCTTGCACTGCTGGTGGGAATGTGAATTGGTACAGCCACTATGGAGAACAGTATGGAGGTTCCTTAAAAAACTAAAAATAGAACTACCATATGACCCAGCAATCCCACTACTAGGCATATACCCTGAGAAAACCATAATTCAAAAAGAGACATGTACCAAAATGTTCATTGCAGCTCTATTCACAATAGCCCGGAGCTGGAAACAACCTAAGTGTCCATCATCGGATGAATGGATAAAGAAGATGTGGCACATATATACAATGGAATATTACTCAGCCATAAAAAGAAACGAAACTGAGCTATTTGTAATGAGGTGGATAGACCTAGAGTCTGTCATACAGAGTGAAGTAAGTCAGAAAGAGAAAGACAAATACCGTATGCTAACACATATATATGGAATTTAAAAAAAAAAAAAAATGTCATGAAGAACCTAGGGGTAAAACGGGAATAAAGACACAGACCTACTTGAGAATGGACTTGAGGATATGGGGAAGGGGAAGGGTAAGCTGTGACAAAGGGAAAGAGAGGCATGGACATATATACACTACCAAACGTAAGGTAGATAGATAGTGGGAAGCAGCCGCATAGCACAGGGAGATCAGCTCGGTGCTTTGTGACCGCCTGGAGGGGTGGGATGGGGAGGGTGGGAGGGAGGGAGATGCATGAGGGAGGGGATGTGGGAACAGATGTATATGTATGACTGATTCACTTTGTTATAAAGCAGAAACTAATAAAAAAAAAATTAAAAAAAAAAAAAAAAAGAAAGGATCTGGTGATCATTCAGTCTACTTGTCCATTTCACAGATGAGGAAGTAAGAGTCAAGAGGAGATGAATGACTTATCTAATATCAGAATTGATTAGACATGAAGCCAACATTAGCACCCGGGTTTCCTGACGCCTGGTCCAGTGTTAGTTCTGCTATATCATTTCCCACACTTATAAAGGCTAACAACTGAATCCAAAGTTCCTTTGAAATTTAAATACTTTCCCATTTTTCCTTTAACTTATAACAACATTTTTACATTTATTATGTTGCTTTGTAGCTTACCCAACTCTTATGTGTGGAGTACTGAGGTAAGTTAAAGATAGACCATATTGTTTCTACTCTTCCCCACCATATCACAAAACTAAGAACTCATTGTGCTTTGAGAAAATGAAACATATAAAAGTAGAAGGATAGACAGCCTGACAGTAAGGACAAACAAGAAAGAAGGAATGATGTGGATGGCAAAACAATATTTGCAGGTTGGTACTATGGATGACAGTGGTTAAATCTGCTGATGGTTCTAGATATTTATGATAGGGGAAGCACTACCTTAGTTGTAACGGTGATCCTTGGTATTTCAAGAAAGTTCTCTCTGAAGCTGAGAAATTTAATTCCCAGGAAAAGACCTAGGACTGATGTTGGGAAAAAGGAGCACCTCCTCCCCACCAGGAACTGCACTCTCCGAGGCACAGCCATCCAAGGCAGGATGGTTTCAATCACTCCTGCCATCCAGTCACCGCTGACACTACTTGGCAGCCAGCCTGCCTCTAATGGAATGTGTCCTGCAGCTGGGAATTAGGTCATCAGTAATTCACTTAATAGCATTTTATGAGCTGGGCTGTGACACAAGAGAGTGATCTGACTTTACCAGTAGGAGCTTTCCTTGATGTGAGAGGAAGAAGAGAAGAAAATATACCATCCTGAATAATCAGGCACTACATGCATTTCCAGAAAGTAATGAGTGAGGATAAGAAAACTGGGTGTTTCCTCAGATTCCCTGTGTGATCAGGCCAGCTACATGATATTGGGCAAGTCACTTCTCACTTCTGGACCTCTAAGGTCTCATCCAACTCTAACACTGTATACTTCTGACTCTAGGGTACTCTTTATGGAAGTGAGAAAATGTAGGATTTGTCAGATCACCCCCATCCTTTCCTAATGGTGCTCCCTGGAAAGGAAGATGGATGATCCAACTCTTCTACCTCTAGTCTCTTGGAAGAGAAAAGCCCTGATTTGTAGTTTGCTAGCTTCCATGGTGTATTTACAACATGGCTGATTTCAAGCCATCAATGATTTAATAATTGGCCAGCAAAAGTTCCGAAAATCGAACAGTTGTCTCTCTCGAGCTGGTATGAGCCACTCCAGCACACCACTGGTTCTCCCCCAGCTAGAAAGAGCTGCACCAATGAATAGACTATTATGCACACACACAGAGCCGGATTGTCTACACACCAAATATGTAGCATATATATCCTTGTTTGGGTTTTGGATGAGAAGATATTTACAACTTTTTTCTTTTTTTAATTCTACTCCAGCTGCTATTCAGAATTTATTTGAAGTCCTCTCAGAACTATGTCAAGAATTCTCATTAGCAAAATGTTCATACTCAACCTGTACTCATTCAACTCTTCACATAAGTTTCCATTTCTTCTGCTACATATTCAGGAAGACATTTGCCTTTTCTTTTATTTCCTTCTGACCTCTGGACCCCCACATCCCTCTTGTTGAAAAACCCAATATGTACCTCATGAATTGTTTAGAAGGTTCACTGCTATACAAGGCTCATAAGATGAAAAAAATCACTAGAGACTTTTCTCCTTTCACTTGATGGGAGAGAAGCCCTTCTGCTGGGTCCTTGAACTTTAGTGTGCAAAATCTTCCAGGTGCAAGAAAGTTGGGATGATTGAGGCTGAAATCAGCATCTGGAATGGTGATGGATAAAAATATGAGTCAGTTCCCCTTAACCCCTTCAGTTGAATAGTGTGTATAGAAAATATTCAATTAGCAATTACCTACTGAGAATTTACCACATGTACTCAACAGTGCAAAGTATTGTGAAATATAAGAGAAAGCATAAGCTATGATACCAGCTTTCAAACTTATAATCTGGTTGAGGAGATAAGAGTAACATGAACAAATTAATGAAAATCAATTAAAATCATTTTATAATCAAGTGTTTGATGATGTGGCAGAAATTCTAAATGCAGCAGGAGCTACTCGAAGCAAGCATTATCCAGGAAAACTTAATGACTGGTAATGGGGCTTAAGCCGCCCTGACATGAGGATAGTGTTTACAGGTAAGGTCAAGGTGTGGAACTAGGTAGGCTGGGGGAATTGCACTAAAAAGGCTGGTGGCATAAGACAGGGAGGGGTAGAAACAGGAGGTGGTGGAAAAAGGAGAAAAAAGTGAAATCCCTGGCCTAAAACTGGGTCCTGGTGAGGGTGTGTGTTGGGAATAGAGGAGCAAGAGATAATATACAAATGGAAAATGTCCAGATCACATATGATAATACAATTCTGATCTACACCCTCTGCAGCTACCAGTACAGGAAGCCAAACCACAATTTCTGTAGCAACAAGTCCAGAAAGTTTGGGACTTACCAATGACTGTCAACTTCCGTAATTTTTGTCCCCCCACCTCCAGCTTCCAGTTTAGGACCAATGAGAGAGAAAGTCAAATATGCTCCCCAGAACAATCACATAGGATGCCCTGCTTCTAGTTAGTCTGCCTCTAGCCTCCCTGTGCCAACAGCCTTCAATCAGAGCACACCTCAAGCCTTTCATTTCCTTGCCTATAATACTTTCCCACTACTCTGCCTGCCCTGAGTCTCTACCAAACTTAAGTGATGGTGGCTGAATCCCTTGCATGTAGCACACACTGAATAAAAGCCTGTTTGTTCTCATTTGGGTGGTCTTTGTTTATTTCCACAGTGGAAGAGGAGCACACCTGTAATAGTTCTGTCTCTTATTGTTACATAAGTATACACACATGTTCTCCTTCCCTCTCCTCTCCCTACCACCCTTCCTGTTTACCTCTTGATATCTATACTTAAATAGGCTTTCTTACCAAAATCTTAGAATGCCTATAATAAAGACAGACGTCCAGAGAGTTATTGTCTCCATTTCAGAGATGAATAGAATGAGGTGATCGGGGTTGTCTCTGCAGAAGGCATTCGTTTATTTCCTTTGGATCTAAAGTGAGGGGTAAATGCCTCAGTCCTATCCTTTTGACTCTGGTTTACATTTTTCCCAACAAAAGACCCTTTTGTTATTATTCTTTTAATAATATCTCCATGTAAAAGGCTTAGTCTAACAATAATTAACATTTTTTCTAGTATATTTTAATTTAAAACATCTAAAATGGTTAATCTACGGTTTCTGATCAACACAAGGTAACAAGCATTGCTGTCATGCTAGATGATATATTTCCAGTCAAATCAATGAACGTAAGTGTTTTAAATAGTTAATGCAACATGGTCTTCAATAAATATATAGGTTCTATTAGGGCTTCCTGAAATTCTGAAAATAGTAATGATCCCCCATCTGTTCATGATTTTGAGGAATTGTTGTGATTCTGGGAATCCCAAGTTGGGAGCAGCTCCTTAGATGTTATAATAATTTTGTTGTGATAACTTTACTAATTCCTGGAAGCCCAGTCTGTTGCAGCATATTCCACAACTCTAAGGCAAATTACCTTCTAGGTTTTACAGATAGAATTTGATCTTTTTTGATATTTAAAGGAATTTGATACCCCTACGTAACATACATGGATGGCCTGGAAGTTGACACACAGCTAACAATGAATTTTCCTGATGTAATACCCTCTTCTTTTCTACCATCTAAACAAGGAGCTAGAAGCAATGAGGTGAGCGGGAAGGTGTAGCTTGACGATACTAAAGCTCCCCATAATTTTGCTCTCCATTTAAACTCTTGGGTCTGAATCTCAGGTTTGTAGACTTAGACACAGTATTTCAGCTCTTCCTTGGACAGCTATGCTTTGGTACATTTCATTACATCCCCTGTTATATGTTCTTACCTTGCCCTGAGTGCTTCCTTCATTGCACCTACTCCCAACACCCTAATGACACCAGCAAGAGGTCTTTATTGTCAGTCTTAGGAAGGGGGGGTTTACTTTAGATAATGTCTCTTGTTTTTTCAGCTTGGGTATTTTTCCAGTATTTATTATGAATCAATTGGCTTCCTGGAATTGTGCTATAGAATCATGATTAAATAAATAACCCAGGTGGTGCCACCCCTGTCTACGTGAGGAGCAGTTTGACTTCAAATCAGAATCTGTTGTTAAGAGATTTGCCCTTGTTATTCTTACTTTTTTTTTCCTTTCTTCCAAATTGAAATATAGTTGATAGACAATATTATTGGCTTGGCCAGAAAGTTCGTTCGGTTTTAAGTATTTTTCATTTTCACAAAGAACTTTATTGAACAATGTAGTCACTAACTGAATGAACTTTTTGGCCAACCAAATATATTAGTTTCAAGTGTCCAACATAGTAATTTGACATTTATATATGTTATGAATTGATCACCATAATAAAACTAGTAACCATCTGTTTACCATACAAAGTTATCACAATATTATTGACTATATTCCCTATGCACATTACATCCTCATGACTTACTTATTTTACAACTGGAAGTTTGTACCTCTTCATCCTCTTTACCTATTTTGCCCAAAACCCCCTTTCAGGGGACGGTCCCTCTGGTGACCACCATTTTGTATCTGTGAGTCTGTTTCTGCTTTGTTTGTTTTGTTTTTTAGATTCATATAAGTGAAATCACATGACAGTGTCTCTTGTTGATGATGACTCCCTTCCATAGCATGTACGATCCTGTTAAATGTAACCATAGAGGCTGGGCCTTCCTCATCAAAGGATCCTGTCTTCCTCCTGAACTTTGCTCACTCAAAGTCTGGGGGATGTATTTTGAGGCATGAATTAGTTAAGATGAGTTAGGCTGTTGTAACAAACAGACCCAAACTGAATAATGGCTCCACACAGCAAAAGCTTATTTCTTGTTTATCAACAGTCCAAGCTCAGTATTCCTTATCAGCACCTGACTTTCTCCATGTGGTAATTCAGGAACCGAGGCTTCTTCAGTATCATGGTTCTGCCATCCTCTAGGGCTTTGTCATTTTCGATTGGCTGAATTCAGATAAGAGAGAGAGTAATGAGAAGCACATCTACTTCTTATAATGCTTTGACCCTGAGTTGGCACATATGCCTCCCATTCATATTCTGTTTGTGAGAACTAATGCAAGAGAGGCTAAGAAATTTAGTCTATCTATGGGCCAAAAATAAGAAGAAAATAAAAATTTGGGGAACAGTTAGCAACGTCTATCTTAGGTATTTTGCAGCCTCTACTTACTTCTTGCCACCCACTAAAGATATTGGAATATGAGTAGAGTTGCAAATAAATCATTATACATATGATTTTTCTATCCCTGTCTTCACTAACTTATTCAGCAGGTAATTGTCATTGTCTTTATTGGGGAGGAGAATTGCAGTTGATCAACCATCTTTAATTTTCTCTAGTTTACGGTGAACGCCCCGTGGCTGCTCTTGGCAGTTCCTTTTAGCTCACCCCCACTTGTCTTGAGATCCCTCAGCAGTGGAAAAGTGTTATGCTTTCAGCTCTGCCTCTTGAGGGCCAACTCATGTCATCTAGGTCTTTAGAGTCTCTCAAGACCAGCTACAACTTGGGGCCCTACTTTAATTAATAACAAAAGAAAAGTACAGGCAGAGTATCTGTCTTTGATTCTTCTTGGGATCATAGAATCACAGGCCTATCTCTCCCTTTCCTTTTCAACTCTGACCGCAGTCATGTCTCACCTAGCAGTCTGGGCAGAAAGGGATTTGATAACAAGAATCTCTCTAAGTTCCTAATGATTGCCAAGAGTCTAATACACCTTTGTTAGTAGAGAGATATTTAGCATTTAGAAACAGACACCCTGTAGTGATGGGATACAGGCAATGTGAAAACTGGATAGTATGTTATTTTTGGGCAAAAGTCACTGTTCTTCATTACTATTAGATCAGTAGCTTAGGATATCACCCATATTTTCTACATATCAAAAGACCTTGAGAAACAGATGTAGAGAACAAAGGTATGGACACCAAGGGGGGAAAGTGGGTGGGGGGGATGAATTGGGAGATTGGGATTGACATATATACACTAATATGTATAAAATAGACAACTAATAAGAACCTGCTGTATAAAAAAATAAAATAAAATGCAAAAAAATAAAGAACACCTTGCATGTAATCATTTGTTCAATGATTCATTTATTTTTACATTCAACATATTTTTGAGTACTAATATATTTCAGGCACTGGGGATATGATAGTAAACAAGATAGATACAGTACTAGTTATTTTGGATGATGTTGTTAACACAGAGCCCTGGGTCCCATAAAATAAAAAGTTTCAGGGATGTGTGGATTATCAAGGGGCTTTTGAACAGCTCCATCTCTAAGCTGGAGAGGTGGCCTCTATCCTACCTCCTTTGCATTCCTTTGTGTTTCATTGCACAGACTTTACAGTAACCCAGAGATTCATCTCCCTGAGGAAACTGGCTTTGGTCTTAAATAAATCAACATATTTAAAGCACCTAGCAAGCTCCCAAAATAGTAGATAAGACAATTAAATTGTAGCTATTAATAATGGTAGCATTACACCCTTTAGGAAATCATGGGGGGGAAATTGGTCCAGGTGATAATCTTAACTTGCTATTATTCCTGTAAGAGCATGCTCAGGCCTCAGAACCTCTCTTGTGTGTCAGATGATCCTGCAAATCACTTCTCTAATTCCTTACCTCAGGTAGCAGTCACCAGTTGCTTCTGGACAGAGGCATGAGGTCAGCGGACTTGAGTTGATGGCTCAAATGTTACAATGCAGCTCAGGCATGGCTGGGATATTTAATGAATTTTACAGAAAAGAATGGTGGAGATCTGTGGTGGGGGCACTGATAACATAGCATAGGGAGGCCACCAGCCTCCAGCAAGCATGGCCAAGCACTGTCCTCAGCATTCTGATAATGCCTCTGTAGGACACAGAAAAGGACAAAGGTTCAGAGGCTGGGAGGTGGTAAGGTTGGGGATTGAAACTGATTGTTTTGCTACTATTTCTACATGTTCCTTCTTCCTCTGGTATGTTATACCTGCTACTGTAGCCAAGGAGAAGGAGGCTTCCAAATGAATGAATCATGAGGATTACAACCTCAATGTGAGGATGCTATGCAATTATCACCAGGGATCAGAATCATTGATCAATCTAAGTATTCAGTGAGGCTTCTTCTGTGTCCAGAACTGCATGAGGTGTGGTGAAAGGAGGCAAGAGAAATTTATGATGCCCTCTCTACTGTTAAAGAATTTATGTGGAGACCAGACAAACAAAAAACTTTTACAGAACAATTCAACACTGAACTGTTTGGCACTGACTCAAATGGCAATTTGAAGCTTTAGCCTGGCCTTTATAGCCACCTGCAGGGAGGCACTGCAGGGCAGTAGAGGACGACCAGTTTGTAGTCCAGCTCACCTAGATTCAAAGTTGCGCTCTGTTATTTAATGACCTGTATAACCTTGATCAGTTTACATAGTCTCAAAGTTTCACGTGTAAAATAAAGAAAATGCCTAGAACCTTATCCTAGGGTTTGAGTGATCAGTGAATTAAAAAACATTAACTACTGGGGAAGTAGTAGATGCTCAAAACATATAGGTGTCTACCCCACATCCAGACGGCTGTCCCGCAAGAATCTTAGAGAAAAAATATTTAAAACCAGGCACATCGTCTTCTCCACACTTCCTCACTTGCTAAGACTTACTTACTGATTTGACTTCCAATTTCTTCCCCATTTCTGTTTATGGCTACACACCTTTTCAAGTCATCAGGGCTTGAAACCATCACATCATTTTTGACTCAAATGTCCTCACCTCCACATCCAATCTCTTTCAAAGTTCTACCTTTTTTTGTTTTTTTAAAAAAACTTTCAATGTCTCTCTAATCCAGAGGTTCTTATCACGGGATCATGGGCTTTAAGAGATCTATGAACTATCTAATATTATATGGGGAAAAGGCCATAATTTTCATAAATTCGTAAATGTATCAACTCAGATACATGGTATACCACAATCATCCCTTTACTCCTATTTCTTCTGCTACCTTGTAGTTGCAGGTTTTTAATACTTTCTGCCCAAATACAACAGCCTCTTACAGTCTTCCAATTTGTTTCATTCTTTGTACCACTGTCATAGTTATCTTAAAATATACTTCTAATCATGCCATTTCTGCAATCAACAATTTTCAGCACTTCCAAATTTCTTTCAAATAAACTAAAGAGTCTTAGCCCTCAAAACTAACTTCAGAACTTTTCTGTTCTGATTCTCTCTCCACATATTCTATGTGCCAGTAAAATAAATTGCACACTCTTCTTCGAATATACTATCCAAAAAATATTAGTTGAATCTTTTTTAATGAAAAACTTTAGGGGAAAATGCTGAACAAATCATCAATGGACAGAAAATGCAGATTTTCAAGAGATTCCACCCCAGGATGCTTCTCCCACTTGCACACACCTTTGTGTTCTACACTCCTCCATGCATAATTCATCATAATCTGAGTTAGAGAGTGGATGGTTTAGATAGGCCTGCTCTAGACCAGCTGTGGTTAAAAAAGAGTCAACTTTTGTTGCTATTTCAACATAAAATTGTCAAAGAATTCCTTTTTCTAAAATCCAAGGTTGTTAACACAAACTTCCCTATTTGCAGCAATTCACTGCCTTCTTTGGCAGATTTGATAGCTGATAGCTGACAATGTCTGGGTGTCCACTTTGTTCTAGAGCCATGTTCCCTTATCTGAGAATGCCCTTACCTACTTCAACATACAGGGCAGGGCCGCCTACCAGCAGCCAGATTTGCACCATGTTACCCCCTCCTTCTTGATCTTGACTGATTGGACAGTAAGTGATACCTTCCTCAACTTGGGTCAATCACCTTCCTCCTCAGACACTTGGAATTGGAATAGAGTAACTCTGAGCCAGGCGTGACATGCAGCTGGAGGTCTAAGATGTAAATAGCAAGAACTGTTAAGGGAATGCAAAAAGCTATTCTGCAGCCTGAAAGAAGGAAAAAAGCAGATGATTTGAGAAAAGTAGACATAAAAGAGAATAAGTGTTCTGATGCCTTTCAGTTCCTGGTTTCAGACCTTCCAGGGGCCGGCCTCCCTCCCTTTCCTGGATTCTCTGAGAGGCACTCCTCTTCCTCCCCTTCCCATGTTTTTAAAGTTAAACTAACTTGAATTGGTGTCTCATACTGGCAACCAAGATTCCTAACTCGTACAATAATCTGATTCCAGACTGATACTCTATATTCCTTCCTTCATTCATTCAACACACATTGATTGAGCATCTACCAGATGCCAGAGACTCTGTTAGCCTCCCTGCAGGGACATATAAAGAGAGACAAATAGGCAATTATAATTTAAGAAGACAAATCCTCTGTCAGACCTATGTGCAAAATAGATAGATACGGCAAATAAATAGAGACTGAGGGGAGGGAACATAGATATTTTGAAAGTAAATGGTGCCTTAACTAAACCTTAAGCCAAGGCTTTATCAAGAAGGAAGGAAGGGTGCCCAGACAGAAGGAACAACACGTGCAAAGGTGTGGAGGCAAGTGGAGTTTGATGTATCCTGGGAACTGCAAGTCACTCTTAACATTTGGAATCTAGTGTATGTACGTTTGATTTCTCCATGCAGAGAAGGGTGGCAAAATGTTAAGACCTGGGCCAGATGTAAAGTATTTTCTATCATACCATGGATTCTCTCTTTAGGTGATGGAGGGATACTGATAATTTTAGGCAGATATTTTTTTTAGCTGTGTTGGGTCTTCATTGCAGCATGGGGGCTTTCTCTAGTTGTGGTGAGCGGGGGGCTACTCTTTGTTGCAGTGCACGGGCTTCTCATTGCGGTGGCTTCTCTTTGTTGCAGAGCATAGGCTCTAGGTGTGCAGGCTTCAGTAGTTGTGGCACACAGGCTCAGTAGTTGTGGCTTGCAGGCTCTAGAGCACAAGCTCAGTAGTTGTGGTACACGGGCTTAATTGCTCCATGGCATGTGGGATCTTCCCGGACCATGGCTCGAACCCGTGTCCCCTGCATTGGCAGGTGGATTCTTAACCACTGTGCCACCAGTGAAGTCCCTAGGCAGCGGATTTAAGACCTTATTTACAATAGCTCCAGCTCATCAACTTTGGATGGCATGTTCCAATATTTTAGCAAGTGGACTCATGTAAAATAGATGTTGTTATTAAATGCCTTAGAATTCAGGTATAATTATGCTTGTGCCTCTCTCTGGAGTAATACTTTTGATACATGGGTAAAATTCCTGTTCTCCTGTATTTTACAAATTGCTTAGTTTATGATTCTCTCTTCAACATGTTCTATCTCTTTCTCTCTCTCTGTACATACCCATATCTTTTCAGTCATTTTTATAATTCCGTATGTTAATTTCTTTCATCATTTATCTCTTAACATAAATCATTTTCTAATTTATTTTACAGTAATTATTATGATTAAATTTTAATAATAACCACATAGCAATTAATCTCATTACAATTAAAAGTGACATAAAGCTGGGAGGGATATAAAAATTTTGGATGTCAAACCAGGACCCAAAAAGATTCCCACAAACTAGAGTGATTATTGGACTCTAAGAAAATCCATATAATCGTGATAAAATGTAAGATCCACACTTGGGTCCTAAGAAACCAAGCCCCTACAATAATATGGGGGATAACCCAAGCAAGAGAGCTTTTAGCTATCCATTCACTCCATGTGAGTCAGCAGCATACTGTGGCTTCCCCCAAAGCAACTATGTCTCAGGGTCCATTTGTGGACATATGCCTCTCTTAAAGCAGGAGCCAACGGTCCCACCATTCTCGCTACTGGGTCTATGACACAAAGAATGTTGAGATTATTTAGGCTTATCACACTTTAAGAAAGGTATAGAAAGGTCTTTACCTGTTCCAAGAACTATGACATCATGAAGAGACTCCAAAAAAGTGGGAATTTATGACATTTAGTTTGGAGAAAAGAAGAGTCAGTTGTTTTAAAATATGCAGAGAATTGTCACGCACAAGAGGAAAGGGAATCAGACTTGTTCTTTACAGCCCCAAAGGGAAGAAATAGGACCAACGGGGTTAGGATGGGAGATATGTGTAGACAGACTTTGGTATGGAATAAGAAAGAATTTTCTAAGCATCAAGTCTGTCTAATGACAGAATGAGCTGCCTCAGATAGAGTAATGATTTCTCTGTCTCTGGAAGTATTCAAGCTCAGGATGCATGACTACCTGTGGGGTTGCTATAGAAGGGATCTGAACTTTACCACTATTTTTGGCTTAGGTTCCTGAAGTTTCTTTAGGGAGGCTATTTTTACTGATAGGAGTAACCTCTTATACCATCTTCACTTTTAAAAATATTTCCTATCCTTCGAGACGAAGATAAAAATCCTCCAAATAGGGGCTTCCCTGGTGGCGCAGTGGTTGAGAGTCCGCCTGCTGATGCAGGGGACACGGGTTCGTGCCCCGGTCGGGGAAGATCCCACATGCTGCGGAGCGGCTGGGCCTGTGAGCCATGGCAGCTGAGCCTGCACGTCCGGAGCCTGTGCTCCACAATGGGAGAGGCCACAACAGTGAGAGGCCCGCGTACCGCAAAAAAAAAAAAAAATCCTCCAAATAAGCTTTGTATGTAATATAGAACCACTCTTTGGGTAATATAAATTCATTTTGTATATATTGCATTTTTCTTTTAATTTTTTCACATTATTTCAATGTAGTGGCTATAAATATGTTTTATCACCTCTCATAGGTGGGTATCCCTTAAAGTGCTTTGTACAAACTAGATACTTAGTAAGTGCTAGCTGAATGAATGAATGAATGAATGTTGATTAAAGCCACACAAAGGCAAATATCCAAAGGATTTTTATTAATTTTAATTCTTCTTTAAACTATTTTAAAATTATTTCAAATTTGAAGTACAATTCAAAGAGCACCCATATTCCCCTTACCCAGATTTCTCACTGTTAACATTTCATTTGTATTTGCTCCATCTCTCTCTTTCTCCCTCCTTCAGGAACTCTCTCCCTCTCTCTCTCTGTATGTACATATACATTTATATCATCTACACATATATACATATACATTTATATCATCTACACATATATTTACATATATATACACATATATATTATATTTCATTATCATTAGTCTTTTTTTTTTTTTTTTTTGCGATACGCAGGCCTCTCACTGTTGTGGCCTCTCCCATTGCAGAGCACAGGCTCCGGACGTGCAGGCTCAGTGGCCATGGCTCATGGGCCCAGCCGCTCCACGGCATGTGCGATCTTCCCCGACCGGGGCACGAACCCGTGTTCCCTGCATCGGCAGGCGGACTCTCAACCACTGCGCCACCAGGGAAGCCCATCATTAGTCATTTTTTAACCATTTGAGGGCAAGCTGAAAACAGTATTCCCCATCATCCCTAAATATTCCAACTTGTCAAAAACAGGGACATTCTCCTACATAACCATTGTACAGGCCTTTAAATCAGGATATCAGTAACGATACCACACTTCTGTCCAAAGCAGATACTGTATTCAGTTTGGCAAACTGTCCCAACAATGACTCCTTTGTCTTCTGGTCCAGGATGGCATCCAGGAACTCACTGCATTTAGTCATCATGTCTCTTTAGTCTCTTCCAAATCTGGGTATAGGGCTTCATCCTTTCCCTGTCTTTCATGTTCTCAACAGATAGTGGAGGGTCAATAGCTGGATAGTTTAACATGGTAGCCACTAGCCACGTGTAGTTATTTAAATTAAAATTCATTAAAATTAAATAAAATTAATAATTTCACTTCTCAGTCACATTAGCCACATTTCAAGTGTTAAATTGCCACATGTGGCTTATGGCTACCCCATTGACAGCACAGCTCAAAGACATTGTCATCACTGCAGTAAGTTCTGTTGGACACTTCTGGTTTTCAGAATGACTTTCAACCTGGCTATCCTTAACGTTTCCTCATGACCAGTCACAAGTCATGCTTTTTGCAAGAATACCACACAAATGATGCTATGCTCTTCTCAGTGCATCACATAAGGGAATATTTTCTTTAATACCTCTGTTTAATTTGACTCTTTATTCCATACTATCATGAGCAACACTTACTAAGTTCTGCTTGATATATGGTAATATGACATTGTAACAAAGCACATAATCCAGTCCTTGATATCAATAAACTTGTCACCTCACAAGCTGGATATAGTGTAGTTGCTAAGAGTCCAAGCTTCAGCCACAGAGAGCCCTATATTTGAGTTCCAGCACTGCCATTTTACAGAATAATCTCCCTGTTCAACCAGCGTTCATGTGTTGAGCGCATACTCAAGTGCAAGCCATTGCAGGAAGTAAGTTTGTGGAAGGCAGAGACCACGACCTTCTTGGTATCCTTTACAACACCTAAGTTAGTTAGGCTTTGCAATAGCAGTAGACTGACGGAATGGAAGAACCCATAAATGCTGCGATGATTTGAAGACAACATAAAATTTGTCACAAATAAAGTTTAGGAAAGCTGTGTTGTGTCAAACCCTCTTTGTAATTTTAAATGAAAGTTGTGTATTAATGGAAAGGATTATATTTAACTCACCATTCCTGGCTGCAGACCTACTTAGAGCTGACTAACCCTACACAGACTCAGCCATATCTCAGCATGCAGTGAGTGTGGTAAAAAGAACTAGAGGATCAAATATTTATGCCCTCCAAAAGTCCAGGAAAAAGGGAAGGGAAGGATATTATATAGTTACACAAATTAGATTTTCTCATAAGAAATAAATCATGTTATTAATCTATTGTAAGTACGTACATGCTATGGGCTAAATCTCCATTTTCAGTTTGCTGTTAAACATAGCCATCTTTCTGGGACTGTGATTATGTAGAGTCTAGATAGGTTTGTGACTGAAAAGCACAAACTCCATAGTCAGACTAGCTCTGTGAACTTGTCCAAGTTACTCACCTCTCTGCACCTCAGTTTCTCCATTTGTGAAATGTGGACAGCAATAGTTCCTAGATCATAAGGTTGCTTCAAGAATTAAAAGGGAAAATGAACATAAAGACCCTTCTCAGTACAGAATCTGGTGCATAGTAAGGGTTTAATACATGCTTACTGTTGTATTTTATGTTTTATTTCTTCCTTGTTTGTCATAAACCTACCTATTTCCTTCTGCTCCAATATTTATACTTACATAAAATCATAGAACTTTAGAACTGAAAATGTTATTACAAGTTACCTTGTGACCCATTCATTTTTTAAGAAGAATAACCTGAAATTTGGTTTATTAGTACATTTCTTGGTTGAATCTGCTACTCAAGGGCAAAGTGCAGGATAGAACCACTTTCTGCTATATCATACTGACTGTGAACCAGGCTGTGTTCTTTGGTCTGCATATTTATTAAGTACTACTATAAGCCTATCATTAGGCTAAGCCCTGGGGATTAAAAACAAAAAATGATGATGTAGCTCCTTCTTGGGAAGCACTCACAAGGGGCTGGGGTGGGGGAAACAGGCAGAGAACAAAGGTGTAAATCCATTAAAATGCAGTGAGATAGCATGGCTAATATACAGGTGTGCAAAGGGAGCTGTGAGACAATTTGACTCCCTTAGAGAGTCTGGGTTTTGACAAATCTTTTTCATAGATGCCAGAAATTCATGAAAAACCACCTGCAGTCATCTATTTCAAGTAAAATACCCATCGACACACAGGTAGTCAGTCCCCAGCTAGGATATGACTCATTTCTGCTAATATCACACCCTCTCCTATCAGAGCTGTTGGATTAGTTTACCAGTGTGCATCTATGACCTCTTCACTCTCTTCCTAAATATGGCTTTTAATTTGAGAGAGGAGATAGATGAAACAATGACCTGAGAGCATAGATTTGTTAGAGAGAAATATAATTATGCTAATGACTTGTCGTATGACTTGGTAGAAATCATTTCTTCATGCTGCTTTTATCTACTTATCTCTAACAAAATCTCCTACTCCCCAGGGCTATTGTGGGAAAAAGTTTGCCCAAGTGATGCATGATGCATGATGCTTTGTAATTATGAAACATTTTTCACTAAAAATACTAATTTCTTATGTCTGTCTATTCTATTTGATACAATTATGATATTTGCAAATGTGCAAATATACCAGGAAGAAAAGTTATAAAATAATATTTGAAGGACTTTAGAGTCTCCTTTGTTTCTGAATGAATATGTTTAATCATTCTGCAGATGGGTTAAGAGTTTTCTTCATACAAGATTTGGAATGTATATTCAACATGATTGCAGCTTAACTTCTGAGGCAAGAAAAGATGGAAGTCCTCAGGATAATGGACAATACCAATTTTAAAAGCTATCATCCTGAATCCTATGATGAATTGCTGAATTCACCTTATTCATTTATTCATGCTTCCATTCAAGAGCAGTAGGCTGAGGTCTTATATGTCAGTTGCCAGGCCAGGCATAAAAGATATGAGGTTGAATAAACATCTGTCTATTGGTTAGTTAATGAGTGAATGAATAAATGAATCTATAAATATCTCTCTTTCCCTGCTCCACAGAGGTCCTCACACTCTAGTAGACAAGACAGAAATATACATAGCTAACTATAATACAATGTGATAAATGCTGTAACAGAATGATGTCCAAAGTGCCAGAGGACATAATAATTCTGCCTGACAGCTATGTCAGAGAATGCTTTGTACTGGCAATATTTAACTTAAATGTTAAAGAATTAGCCAACTCAGATAGTCCCAAACCCAATTATGAAAAGTCATCTTACACTGATTTATTTTAATATTAAAGTTTTTAAAATTTATTTACAGCATTATGGCTACATGGTTCAAGATTCAAAAGCCACAAGGGGTATGTGAGAAAAGTTCCTATCTCACACTTGTCACCCAGCTATCCAGTCATCTATTCCCTTTGCTGAAGGATCTAATGTTATCAGGGTTACTTAGAAAGAAGTTAAATATATATATATTTAAATAAATAATTTATATAAATATATATATACACACTTAACTTTTGCTGTAATAAAAAATCTTGCAACAAATATTTCTATACATACTATATTTTGTAGCAATAATACCAAGAAATAGGATTATAAGGTCAAGAGGTAATTATATGGAATTTTGATAGGTATTGCCAAGTTGCATCATCTTGCGCTCCAACCAGCAAGTGTGACAAAGTCTGTTTCTCCACATTAGCATTAGCTATTTATTCATCATTAGCAGTCTGTTGCAAAAACTCTTTTGGTTTTTTCTAATTTATTACATCCCCACTGCTTTTAAACACCTTAATTATCAGACCTTTAATTCCTGTCTCTGACCTGGATCTGTTTTTGGCTCATGCCAGAATCACTGAAACTTTATGGTAAATTTCTATATCTGGAAAGAAAGACAGCCTAAATGTATTTACAATTCACACATATTTGCCCTTTGGAACTTTAGAACCATTTGACCAGAATATTATATTTAAAATGTTGCATCTTGTATTTTGGTATAAATTTGGGAAATTTGCCATCTTTATAAAATTGAATATTTTTATCAAGGTACATGTATATCTTTCCTTTTACTCAAGCCTTCTTTCATTCTATCAATAAAGTTCTTTTGCTTTATCATTCAGATCTTGCACATTTCTTAATTCTATTTTAGTTAAATCCACATTTAGTGTTTTTATCATTATGACTATGTGAATATGGTTCACTATTGAGGTAAATTATAAATTATTATCACATTTTCATCCTGACATAACTCTTTTTGTTTTTCTGGAGCTATCAATTGCCTCATATATTTTTCTATATGCTAAAATGTCCTCCAAGTCTTCCCACATTCTCCTATGGCTCTGTAAAACTTCTCTCAGTATTCCACATGTTCAAACCTGTCAGGTATACCAGAAGTTCCCATTTGTTTTCTCTGGTGATCTGCTTCCCTGTCCTCTGTCTTCCTATTCCAATCATTGTTGCTCTGCTACAAAATCCTGGGCCTTCCCTTCCCAGTTACCTGGAGATTGCCTTTGGCTCTATACTATTGCATCCCCTGTATCTTCCTCATTCTTGGTTTTCTCTCTCACTTTGGTGGAGTACACCCTTTAGTAGCTTCATGAAGAAAGTTTTGTTCTCTCTTCACACTTGATGCCTAGTTTGTCTGGGTAAAGAATTCCAGGATAAACATGTTTCACTCACGTTTGAAGTACTTTGGAGTAGTTCCCCATTATCTTCCAGATTCTTGTGTGCGGCTACTGAGAAGTCTGAAGCTGCTCTTTGCTACGTGACCTCTTTTACTGTCTGCAAGTTTTGAAGATCTTGTTTTTCCTCCTAATGTTAAGACTTTCCATGATAAGAATATCTTTGTTTTTTTCAATTACTATGCTGGGGATTCAGTGGGCTTAAGATTCATGTCTTTTGGTTCTGAAAGATGTTCTTGCATTACTTCTTTGAGAAATTATTTCTCATCACCTCCTTTTCTCTTTTTCTGGGACTCCTACTAATTAGATTTTGGATCTCCTAGTGTGATAAAATGAATGTGGATTCATTCACCAAATGCTAACTTAGATGAGTTACATTATGCATTATTAAATTTGAAAATACTCCTTTTGTGAGAGGCATACCAAAACAGAGTATCTATAGTGATAATATGGAATTTGCTAACACCAATAAGTGGTTAAAACTGAAACTGTTGATATGTATATTTTAAGGGTTTTAAATGTATGCATGGGTTATGCACAGTCATTTAATGGGCTATGGAGGCAGGCGGGGCTGTGTAAAATTTGGCTCTACCACTTACTACCTGCCTAAATTCTCTGAACCTGTTTCCACATCAGCAAAATGGAGATGGTAATGACACTTGTGATATTTAATTGTGCTGTTTAAATGATAAAATGTACTCAAAGAACTTTTCATAATGCCTGCCACATAGTATATAGTCAATAAATAGTATGTTTTTTCTAATGGCATGGGTTAAGGGGAAGTTGACAATGTTTAGAATACTTGGCCCACTAGAATCTGATTTCATAGAGAGCTGCCATGTGTTTCTATAAACATTCTGATGTTACTTTGTAAGAAATGAACACTATACAAAGTGGGTCATTCATCTGACTTTAGAATAGCATGTCTTATATTCTTGTATCCAGAAAAGCTCTTTTTGTTGCCATACTGATGAATAGCTCAAGAAGTTCTTTATCAAACTGTGTAGTTTAGTCCCCTAGTTAGATACTCATTAACCTATGAAGGAAAATAGGCAACCAAAAAAAGCAAGAAAGATGGACCCAAGCAGAAAAAGGTGGTGAGATCAGAGGAGGAAAAACAGATATAGAGGGAACCAAGACCAAAGGCAGGAAATGAGGAGAGACCCGAAAGAACCATTGGGTTGGGATAGTGTTTAGCGAAATGGTTCTGTCAGTGTGATAAGTGGCCTTTCCCTGGAATAATCCCAGAAGCAGTCTCATGGGTCAATCGTATTAGAGGTAAAAATAAGAAGGCTGTTGGAGATGGAGGCACAAATCCATCAGAAGAGTTTTGACTGCCAAGGCCATTCCACATGCAGCTAAAACCAAGAGAGATATACATAAGCTACTGATGGCTGCTACCTCCATGGTGTATGGAACAATGGTTTTTCTGGGAAAGCATCTTGTTGATAGAAACAAATGTTAGTTTTTGCATCTGTAGTCCATCCACTTCCTTGAACCTATTGTCTGGTTATCCTAGTTTATCATGTTCTCTCTGAGACCAAGATTAAGAGAATGGAGAAACACAAAACATGGAATTACTTCTGGATCCTGATTTAAAGTGGTGTGATGTTGATACTAGCTCACCTGATCATCTGAGAGGCCCTTGTTATGGACTGAATGTTTGTGTCTGCCCTAAAATCATATATTGAAATCCTAACACCTAATATGATAGTATTAGGAGGTGGGGACTTTGGGAGGTAATTAATTAGGTCATGAGGGTGAAATCCTCATGAATGGGATAAGTGCCTTTAGAAGAAGAGGTATGAGGGCTTCCCTGGTGGTGCAGTGGTTAAGAATCTGCCTGCCAATGCAGGGGACATGGGTTCGAGCCCTGGTCCAAGAAGATCCCACATGCCGCGGAGCAACTAAGCCCGTGCTCACAACTGCTGAGCCTGCACTCTAGATCCCATGAGCCACAACTACTGAGCTCCCATGCCACGACTACTGAAGTCTGTGTGCTTAGAGCCCATGCTCTTCAGCAAGAGAATCCACAGCAATGAGGAGCCCACACACCGCAACGAAGAGCAGCCCCTGCTCACTACAACTAGAAGAAAGCCCACGTGCAGCAATGAAGACCCAACACAGCCAAAAAAAAAAATAAATTAAATAAAATAAATAAAACATTAAAAAAATTCTTCAAAAAAATGAAGAAGAAGAAGAGGTATGAGAGAGAGATTTCTCTCTGCCATCTGAGGATACAAAGAGAAGATGGCCATCTGTAAACCAGGAAGAGGAGGTCACCAAGAGCCTGACTATGCTGGAACCCTGATCTCATACTTCCAGCCTCCAGAACTGTGAGAAGTAAATGTTTGATTAAGCCACCCAGCCTATGATGTTCTGCTATAGTCTGAATTGACTGAGAAAGCCCCTAAAGTACTTAGTTTCTACTGGGTTTAGTGGCAAAAGCAGTGAACTGGTGATGACTAGAACCGTTTCCTAGTTGTGGTTCTGCTAATTGTCCTTGGGTAAATCTCCTAACTTCTTGAATACTTCATTTCCCATATGTGTAAAATTATTTTATTCACCTAGCTTCTAGTTGGTTCTTAAGTCCTTTGGGTCAAGGACACTTTGAGAATCTGATAAAAGTCACAGTTCATCTCCTCAGATCATGTGTGTTACAGTATTAAAGATTAGCAAGAAGTAAACACACACTTGAAGACACCCTCTAAAAATTAGATTGGATTTCTCATGTATTTATCCAAAAACACAAAATATTCGGGAAATGAGCTGCTACCCATAAAAGGAGCAGCTGCAGTTGACCCCAGTGTAGGTTCTCTTGGGTCTAGCCTTCTAAAAGGGGGCTGGTGACACTATTTATGCAAAACAGAATCTTACCTGATCCAAGAAGGAGAATGCTTGCTGTCCCACTTCACTTTTATGCTGAGGGCTTGCTTCAGCATCGGTGAACTTACACTAACAGCCTGTGAGCTTCCAGTCAGTGAAAATTTTACAAATAACTTGTCCTTAATTCTTGAGTTATGTCATCAGCTTGACCACATCCTTACCTAAGTTAGGAGAAACCATAGTCAATGCCCTGATTTCCACCTCCAACTTTCCCACATTTCAGAAAACACTCTCTCTCTCTCTCTCTCTCTCTCTCACACACACACACACACACACACACAATTTGGCACATAATTTCAGAGGGTTCACAGATCCTCCACCCCTGCCCCCAGTTTATCCCATGGACTCCAGGTTAAGTCTCTGATCTGGATGATCTTTATGGTGTTTCTGACCTCTAAAATATTATCGTTCTGAGCAAGACATTTTACTAATCACCAATATTCCTCCAGACTGCAGTGGGAGGATTTGGGGGTGGAATGAGCAACTTTCACTTTGTAGCTTTCAGACCAGCAATATAACATTTTCTTTTTGATCTGTTTATTTTCCTATTTTAATGGTAAAGTTGACAGAGTTTAGAGCTATCATGAAAAGCACAAAACAACTTCATCTCTCACTCTTGTTCACATTAGAGATTATTGTGTCCCAGAATAATATTTCTAAAATCCAAGGTAAAAGATTTGGGGGAGTCATTCTGTGCTGACTTCAGCTGAGAGTGAAATTAATGTCTATACTGTGGTTTACATCTCAACTTAATTTAACCTACTACCCTGTCTTGAGAGAAGTATTATATCCAACCTTTCATGTTTCATCTGAAATATCATCTCAGCAAACTCTTATTTAACCAGAAATGGTTTCATGTGCATGGTCACCATCATTATCAGTTCATTTAATACTGTTCAACTAAACATCCAGTGGAACCCTTACTGACCTGTTTAGCCATTCATTCCGAAAATAATTTATGGGAATGGGTAACATTTACTGAGCACTTACTGTGTGCTAGGCACTAAGCTAAGCACTTTGCAGATACGTTTAATCCTATTTTGATTTCATC
Organism: Hyperoodon ampullatus; assembly: GCF_949752795.1. Taxonomy (NCBI): domain Eukaryota; kingdom Metazoa; phylum Chordata; class Mammalia; order Artiodactyla; family Ziphiidae; genus Hyperoodon; species Hyperoodon ampullatus. The sequence continues at coordinate 84,954,092 of NC_136918.1, read as the reverse complement.
TTTTCTGAAAGTCATCTTCTGCTTTCCCATGGTTTTGGAGCAGCAGGTCATAACCGTTTGTGAGGAGGTGGTGCTTTTTATTTCCCTAAAGCCTTGAGGTTACTGCTGCTGCAGCTACTCTTATGGTTAGTGAGAATGTGGAGCTAAGGATGAGGCCAGCAGCAGCTGTCTGAGTGGGAGGAGCACTGGGCTTCTGAGTGCTACCAGGAGGTGACCACTCTAACCTCCAGTAGAGGACCCTGGAAAACCTTGGAAGTGGAGAAGGATCACGGAGTGCCTACTGAGTAGCATGCTTAGTAATGTCAACTTTACTACATTTCATCTTCACTTTACTATGTGAGATGGGTGTTATTACCTCTCTCTGCAGAGACCTGAGAGTCAGACAGGTTCCCTGGCTAATGCACATGGAGCTGGGATTCTAACTTTGAAGGGTAAGCAGGTTACCCTTCAAAGCTAACACTCGTTCCACTGCCTCACAATGAAAAAGAGAGGAAAGAGGAGAGAAAGGCATAGAAGAGAGGAAATTATGCTTTCCAAAAGCAACATGGATCCCAGAAGTTGAGATTTATGGATAGAACCTGATCTGCTGCTCAAAATTGCTGACTTAGATGCTGTTGGGTTGATAGGAGGCTGGGTTAACTCCCTGATAGGAAACACTAGATGTCAAGTAGCAAACAGACAGATAAACAAACAATACATATGCTCATTTGACTGACAGGAATGCTCCTATTTCAACTGTTTTAGACCGTGAGCTACACTCTCTCACAATATATCCTATCAACCATTTTGAGCAGCTAATCATATTCTCTTTTCAAAATGCATTTGAGTTTTGTTTTTCACTTACCTTAAGGGTTTAATCACATATATCCAAGGGATGATAAAACTTAACTAAGCTAGTTTCTGAAAATTCTTTTGCTCTTTGCAAAGGAATCTTGCCAAGGAGGGAGACTCTTTTTATCATAATTTAGGGTCTTTAAATCAGAGCGATGAGAAATCATTTTAATTAAGGAAAATCCCCATGTCTTCCCTAACAGCTGGTTTGCTTGCAAGTAAGAAAGCCTAAAAATGAATCAGAGAAAAAGGATTTGCACAATTTCTAAAATAACTTGATATATTTAGAAGTGTGATTCTGTGTGTACGTGTTCTTGTGCAAATGTAGAAAACCAGAGAGCTTGTGTGAGAGTTTTAACCATGTAGTAATTTTCAGGATCTTCAAATATCACATGAAATACACAGCACAGTTCTATAGTTCTACATGTAATGCTCAATTATGCCTGGCTGTCAGCTCCATATGGCTATAGCAGTGTATGAAAGTGTAGATTTCAAGTTTTTAAATTCAGAAAATAGAACTGCTGTATGTGCCAACATGGTAAAGAGGTTATCTTAGGTATATGATAGTGTTAGGTTAAATAGCAGTGAGAAATAGTAATTAGGGAAGTAGTATTTGTAGAAAGATGTATGCACCCTTTTTTCCTCTCTATAATCTGTGGTGTTATTTGGTGGTTTGGCCACAGAACAACAGGTGGTACCTAATGTTAAAAGCTGAAAAGCAGTTACTATGGAAACCAGAGGCAAATTTAGATCTCTGCATCCACTCTTTGCTGCGTATAGAAAAAAAATGTGCTGTAATAGAAATGAAAAAACTGAAGTATGATTCACATCTATGTCTTCTGAGTCTTAAAATATCTACTAAATACTGTGAGATGTTGAGTAAGTTACAACTTCTCAGCCTCAGCTTCCTAAAAAATCTGTAAGAATGGTGGAATCAGAGACCATTTCTAAGATCTTTATATTTCTGCACTTTTCCAAATTCCCTTTTCTAAGTATATGTCTAAAATAATAGCAAATCTATTTTTTAGAGTATATAAAATCCTACAAATGTATAGATAATGAAAAATAATATTTAAACTACTAAGCGCTTCTTAAATAGAATTTACAAAACATAGAAAACAAAAGAAAAAGTTCAAGTCACTCATAGTACCAAGACTCAGAGAAAACAGCTGCTAATATTATCTTTGTGTCTTTTCATTCTTCTTTTTATAGAATGATTTAATGTATTTGAGATCATTTTGTATGCGTGTATACTATAAATATATGCCATGTCTTTTTTATTTAATATAAACCAATACATTAAAAATGCTTAATGGGCATTGTTTTAATGACAGCATAATATATGGCTAGATGGACAGACCTTAAAGTATTCAACATTTTTTGGTTTTTTGGACAATTAAGATGTTTCCAATTTTTTTATTATAAATAATGTTATAATGATTGAATTTGTGTGTAAACTGTATTCACATTTCAGATATATGCCTATAAATAAAATAACTGGGTAAAGAGTACAATATCTAGATTACTATATATTACTTTTGAGGTTTTATATACGTATATATGTATGTGTATTTATATATTTAGAGAGCGAGAGACTTTTTTAAGTTACAAGTAACAGAAAATCAATTAAAACCAACTTTAAAAGAGGGTTCAAACATTGTTACTACTAATAATAGTTAACATTTATTGAGCACTTCCTATATATCAGGCACTGTTTAAAAGTTCTTAATATTCCACATTTATTTAACTCTCACAGCATTCAGCAGGGAAGTAACATTGTTATTCCTGTTTTCCTACTTTCCTATCTCTTACCTCTGCTCCTCTCCATATGGCTGCATCTCCAGGCAGGTTTACTCTCTCTCTCCAGCTGCTCCAGATAGATTCGCATCCTCTCAGACCCAAGTCCATAGGATGAATCGTGCCTCTTTTCTGGTTGCTCAGGCAAAAATTCCAGAATTGACTCTGGACCCAGACTCCTGGTTTGACCTTGGCCCCATTCTCATCCTTAATCGCATCACCAGGGGAATGTGAGGCCCTGATTGGCCACACCTAAGCTAAACCCCGACCCAGCCCTCAAGCTGGGAAGAGAATCACCTACACTGCAATGCATGCCTGAAAGTGGGGATGGAATCACTCCCCAAAGACAAACCAGGTACTGTTGTCAAAAGCAGAGTGAATGGAAAACAGAGAGTTAATTCCACTACAGCAGCAAATTCTACTACACTAAGGACTCAGAAATTTGGGGTGCGTTTTGAGGAGGGAAGAGTGGCAACAAACTTTCTGGAAGAAAAATATCTTTCTGGTTCCAGTTTCTAAGGAGTAGTGATTATTCTTTTTCACATTTACAGTACAGAGTACTGGTTTTAGTCTAAAAGCACTGTTCAGATGCTAGACACACCTCAGATAAATGTACTCATTTACCTTCAAAATTAAAATATATATGTAAAAAAAGAAATTTAAAGAAACCCTAGTAGATTCATTTTTTCCAACTTAATGCCATTATTTTCTTCAACCTCTGTGGTATGTTCAAGAAATTATCTAGATAAATCGCATTTTTCCCAACTATAAGACAAAATATAAGGTTTCTTTGCTGCTTTGCCAGTGCTTGAGGGTATAATAGAGACTGTAGTTATTCTTCAATTAGAATAATCATCCACAACTTGATGGCTGCAGTACCAAATTGCATTTACCAAGTGTGTCTGTTTATTAATCTTGCTGTTGTTTTTGCTGTGTAATGGAGGTAGTGTAGGATAGGCGAGAAAAGATGTCTGAGCTGTACATGGATTGCCATGGAAACATCAGCTGGCCAATCAATGGAGAGTACTCAGAACATATGCCTCTTCTACTAGACAGTCTTGATAAACTGATGTTTTGATATTGAATCCTTTTGGCTCTCATGCCATTTGTAGTGATAGTTTTTTTGGGCATCTAAATATATGACACGCACTTGTTATAAGAAAATTCAGATGTATACATTTTTAGTCTTAAAAAATTTAAGCTCTGTGTACATGTACCCACATAGGCAGTTATTTCTCCCTCCAAAATGTTCCCCAAATTTCTCATACATTCTCCTTTCTCAGTCATTTAACCCAACATTTCCTGACACCATCTGCTTGTCTCCACCCTTTACATCCCAAAACACCTTAGTCTAGTTGGCATAGAGCAATTTTCACAATATCAAGAAATATGTAAACATGAGACTGTTTAAAACTCTTCAATTTTAGATGTAATAAGAAGACCAAGTGAAAAGTATATTCAGAAGTACTACCAAAGAATCAACCACCAAAAACATGAAAAAGCCAATTTCATATTTCTCTACTGAATTCAGAAAATAAAAAATAGATCTGTTTCTCAGGAAAGCTTGAGAAAAATGAATGAAGGAAAAGTTACAGTCTTTGGGGGCATAGTCTAATTTATAAAAATGAGTAAATTATATTTTGCAATAATCTGCCAGTTCTGAGACTAGTCCCACTGATTAGAAAAAGTGTTTGTAAATTTCTCTCAGGTGGTGAACCCTTCATCTGCAGAAAAATTCAGGCTTTCTGGGTCTTAAATGAATTGCTCATGGAGTGACATGTTCTCAACAATAGCTTCCGTGAGCAAGAAGAAGGATGTGCCATGATGATAAAGACAAAATCAGGCCCTCTGGTCTTTGCTGTTGTTGTTGCATAAAAGATTTAAAGGACTGACTTCCACTGAGCAGATTGAACAATAAACAATGGCTGCTGACATTTAAACCTATCTCCAGATCACACAGTCAATCTGTGGTGAGGATTGAGCACAAGTCTTAAGACCACTTAATGTCCAACTCATTCACTGGTAGAACAATGGCTGATTTGACAATATAGTACTAATGCTCTTATTGTTTGGGCTCACTAAAGAATTAAAAATCATGAAAAACAATTCTTTTTGTATATAAACCAAGGCTTTAAAAATGTCCAATACTCACCTCCTTGACTTTGTGCAGGAGTTGTTCTAGCAGCTTGGGATCCATCAATGAATAAAGAAAGATTTCCTGTCCTCATGGAGTGTACATTCTAACAGAGGAGGCAAACAGTAAGAACGAACATATTAAGCATATTAATTATATACTATGTTAGAAAGTGAAAGTTTCTGTGAAGGTGATTGGTAGCCTCTTAATTACTAAAAACTTATCTTTCTTGATTTCCTCAGACATTTTCTATGTTGAACCCATTCTTATTCTTTCATTCCATAGATGGACATATGTTTTTGGAATGCCTAAGCATTGTGCTGGGGATCCAACAGAGTGCGTGGCATGTTTTACCTCTCCCCTTCTCCTCTGGCAGTTCTCTCACTTTTCTTAAGCCACATCCTCTACCTCTTCAGCAGGCCCTTTCTCTTCTGTCTGATCCATAAATATTAGGGTTCTAACTTCTACAAGGTTTTATCCACTGTTCTCTCCTTGAGCCAAATGCTTTTTTTTTTTTTTTTTTGTAATCTCACTGACTCTGAACCTTCAGCAATATGTGAATGACACTTCATCTCATCTCAGTAATTCATTAATTCGTTTATTCATTTAATAAATATCTATTGAACATTAACTATTTTCCAACGACTATACTAGGAGCTGGGAATTCAAGAATACATAAGAAGGACATGGTCTCCACCCTCATAGAGACTACAGTCTAGGGAGAAGACAGACAAAAAGCAAGTAAAGGAACAAATGAATAAAAATAACTGTAGCATTATGACAATTTTCGTGAAAGAAACAAGCAAGGAGAAGAGAATAAGAATATGGGAGACCTACTATGAGATAGGATAGTCAGGGTGAGCTCTGAGGAAGTGACATTTGGCAAAAACAGAATGATGAAAAGGAACAAGCCTTCTGAGAGTCTTCAGAGGAAGACCATTCCAGGCAAAGGGAAGAGCATGAGCTAAGGTGGGAAAATCTTGCTGACCTTTGTCACTGGATGAAAATGAACACAGCAGAGAGTGGTGTGAGATTAGTTTGGAGAGAAACACAATAGCTAGAAGATTCAATCTTGAAGTTCTAAAAATGAATTTGGATTTTATTCTAGATAGTGTTGGAAAATATTGAATTATTTTAAGCAAAAGATTAATATAATCTGACTCATTTTTTAACCATTACTCTTGCTACTAAGAAGAAAGTGAAATTACAGGTGTAGAGGCAAGAAGAAAGCTCACACTGAAAAGACCACAACGAAAAGTCTCCCACCTGGTAGTCATTGCCTGAAACTCCTTTAATGGGAAACACAACTTTCCCCCACAAATAGCATTAAAATCATTGCAAAAAATTAAAACACCCAAGGAAGGAGGAAAAATAACCTACTAAATTCCTGGCAACATGTTAGATACACTCATATTTTCCATGTATTGTTTTAACATAAAATGCAATGTGAATACACTTGGCCCTTGAACAACCAGGGGTTAGGGGTGCCAACCCTCCACACAGTCAAAAATCTGAGTATAATTTATAGTCAGCCCTCCACATCCACTGTTCCTCCATATCCATGGTTCCACATCCCTGGATTCAACCTATTGCAGATTGTGTAGTACTGTAGTGTTTGTTATTTTAAAAAATCTGCAGGTAAGTGGACCTGTGCAGTTCAAACCTGTGTTGTTAAAGGGTCAACTGTGTTTTATTCTAAAGTTTATGTAAAATAAAGTCAGATTCAAAAAGAAGTTGAGCACATAGGTATTTCTTGCCCTGAAGGACTGAACATATTTGTGTTTTTAATGACTGCTGTGTATAGTGCCTGATATATAATTGATTGATTACTGTACAGTTGACGGAAAGTGAATTTTCTTATTGAGTCCCATTTCCACTGTTTTCTATTTTTTAATGAAAGATTTGTTCTAGAGTTTTATCAGCATGACTAGTGAAATAGTGACACAGACTTGGTCACTTGGAATCCAATTACCCTAAAGCCAGTCTAGTTATTAAAGGAAGATATTAGAAATGGTTGACTACTTGGATACTTTTTAAGCAGTTAAAGCATCTGGATAACCATAGATATTCCTCCATTTTATTAGGAGTTTTAGTGTTGTGCTAGATTAATAACCTCGGAGTCTTCTTGAAAAAACTATCTGGGGTTGAGATTTTCCTTAACTGTATGCTATTCACAAAGAAAAACACCACACTTCATTCATTCATCCATTCAGTTAGTCATTAAATAAATACTAACAGGGACCTAGAATGTTAGCCCTGGACAATGAGATTTTGCAATAGTGAACAAACAACAAAATTTAAGCTCTCATGGAACTTAGTTTCTAGTGGGGAGATAGTAAAACAAATAATAATAAATAGCAAGTGATAATGATAAGTACTAGGGAAAAAATGAAATAAAGCAGGAGAGGGCAATGGGGAAGTCACAGGTTGCAATCTGAGAGGATTCAGGAGTCAGGGAAGACCTAAGAAGGTGGCATGGGAGATAAAAACAAAAGGAGGTGAAGAAGTAAACCATGCTGATATCTAGAGGGAAGACTATTCCAGGCAGAGGAAACAATAGCCCAAATGTCCTGAGGTGGAACGTGACTGGAATATTCAAGGATTAGTCCCGTGAAACAATGGGAAGAGAGTAAGAGAAGATCAAAGAGGCACCGAAGGACTTTGTAACCATTCTAAACACTTTCTTTTATTTGGAGTAATATAAGAAGCCATTGGAGGATTATGAGTAGAGTGATATGATCTGACATATTTTCAAATGATTACTTGGCCGTTGTGCTGAGAATAAACCATAGTTGGTAGAGGGCTGAAGCAGGGAGGTCAGAGTTAAGAGATTATTGCAGTAATCCAAATGAAAACCAGTGGAGTAAAGACCAGAGTGGGAAGTGGTGAGAAATGGTCAGATTCTGAATATATTCCAAAGGTAGAGCCAAGAGGATTTGCTGATGGATTAGTTGTGGAGTGAAAAGGAGTCACGATGACTCCAAGGATTTGAGTCTGAGCAGATAGAAGAATGGTGTTGTCATTTATTCAGGTGGAGAATTCTATGGACACTTAAACATGGGGAAAATAACTAGAATTTTAGCTTTGGAAATGATAATTTTGAAATGTCTACTAGACAACACAGTGGAGAGGTTGAGTAGGCAAACAGATACACAAGTCTGGGATTCTGAGGAAAGGTCCAGGCTGGAGATAGAACTTCAGGAATCATCAGTATATAGATGGTATTTAAAGCCAGCAGACTCAGTGGAATTACCAACAGGGGAGTGAGTATAGATGGAAAAATGAAGAGGTCCAAGACCTGAACCTGGAGGCTCTCAAAATTTAAGAGTTTGGTGATGTGAGATGAAACCAGCAAAGGAAGTAGAGAGTGTGTGGCTAGTAAGATTGGAAGGAAACCAGGAAAATATGGTGCTCTGAAAACCAAATGAGAAAAGTATTTCAAAGAGGTCAATAACATGGAAGTCACTGACAACCTTGATGAGAGTGACCTCTGTGCAAAAGTGGAGAAAAACCTACCTAGAATGAATTTGAAGAGAAGGTAGCCAGAGAGGAAAGTGAGGCCAAGAGACATGTTTTTGCTTTTTTGTTTTTAAGATGGGAGGAATAATGTCACTTTTATAAGCTGGTAGGAGTAATCTAATAGCAAGAGAAAATTTTATCCTCTAATAGAGAGAGAGAGAAAAATGCCATAGCTAACGTACCAAATGGAAGGTTAACCTTGGGAGCATGAACCACAGTAACAAAAACAACAAACAAAAGCAGAGTATACACTCTGTATGGGTGCAGGTTTTAGTAGTTGGTTCAACATGGTGGTAGAATCTTGTGGAAGTTCTCATTCTATTTTTTCAGTGAACTGGAAAGCAGGTCACAAGATGAGTTTGAGGTTGGGGGAGAAGGTGATAGAGACTTCAGAAAGAGAAAAGGTATGAAATAACCATCTTGGAGAGTGAGAGTGAACAGAGCAGGGAAATAAGGGTAGCTTTACAGACTTAACTTGAGGACAGTGATCAAGCATTTTATGTGTCTTTCTCCAGTCATATTCAGCCGCAGGAGTGCAGATAAGGAGGCAATGGAGAGTCAGAATGAACTGGCAATGCAATTTTGTTAAGTTGCTGTTATGACAAAGGAAGAGGGGCAAATGGGTTGAGGATACAAGCAAATGTATGCATTCTAATGCTGAACTGTAGGATTTAAGCTGTGTAAGGAGGGAAGTACAGATTCAAGAGGGGTGAGAGACAGTAAAAAAGTGGCATGATCTAGTGATGACCAAGGCTTGCTATAGTCAGGTTCTAGAGGCAGTGGGCTGCAAAGATAAAAGTGATAGTGACAGGGGTCTGAGAGTGAAATGAAAGGGGGTCAATCAGGGAACCAAGATGAGGGAATTAGAAGGATTGTCTAGGTGGATATTAAGAATTACGTCAAGAATTATGACAGAAATAATGTGGAGGATAATGACAGTATTCCAAGAACTAAACTCTCCAAAATACTTGTTTTGGAGGTTAAAGTGGGTGGAAGAGAATGAAAGCTGCCTTTCTGCTTTTGTTTCTCCTGTAAGTCTAAACCTGCCTTGAAATGTTAGAAGCACACTAAGCAGGCTTTATTTCTTCTCCTTAACCAGGTCCTTTCTTTTCCCTACCCTGCTTCTCCAGGGGCAAGATGTCCCTCTCTCTGACCCTTAGCTCCCCTACCTCTTGGGTTTTGTGTGCTTGTTTTTTAACCTTCTTTTCTGGCACCACCTCTCCTAACGTTCCAACACTCTGTCTCTTCTCTATACTTCTTCTGCCCATATCTCAAGAGTTACTAATGGGAGAGTGAATTTTAGGAAGATTAGACCAGAAAGAAGGTTAGGGCCAGAGTTAAGGAATATGAAAAGAAAATGGGGTTGACCTATCTAATTTGTATCATCTCCTAAAATCTATTCAACTCAACTATCCACTAAGCTCTTTCAGGCATGGTCATGGTGTATTTACATCTTGGACATGGTGTAAAGTTGCATGCATGAAGCTCAATATCAAAGTATTACCTGAATAGATACAAAGTGCTCTATGAAGAGTGCAAATGGGAAGAGTAAATTTGATTACACATTCTGAAAATGTACCCAGGGCTTCTAAAATGGATACCTTCCTACAGAATGGCAGCAATAATGATGATTAGTATGGCGTCTACTGCAGTAACAACAAATGAAAAATCAGTTCCTTTCATGACTGAATTGAGCCTTTAGACTTTTGCCTACAGCACAACACTGCTTAATAATCAGTAAAACCTATTATTATCTACCTTACCCATGGTTTGCATAGCACGGAGCTTGCCAATTAGCATTTTTAAATGTTTAAGGTATAGACAGTGACCCTAATTGCAAAAGTTTACTTTATAAGAAGACATAAGAGGTGATCCAATGACAACTTATAAATATACTTCTCTAAATGCTAGGTATGGTGGGTTATAGAAATTTGCATGTGAAATAAAATATAGAAAAAACAAGATATATTTTTTAAATGTTATCTACCCTATAGCATGATTATAGCTGAAGTTTACCTTCCACTTCTCCTTGATCCCAAGACTTTAACTCAATTTGGTTAATTGACATTCTTTGCTATTAGCATTAAGACAAATTCGAGAATGAATAATGAGCTGATCTCTCACACAGCACTGAAAGTTTTTTTTTTAATCATTTTCCAATAGCCAGATATCTTCATTCCCATTGGAAATCTTCCTGGAAAATGCCTCCTGACATTAACATTATTGCCTCTTTGTCATACACAAAAACTTTGTGACAACACTATTAGTTTGATCTTTAAACGGCAGAGTCTCTCATCAGACTGAATACTGAAGTAGAATTAGGTCTGATCAATAATTATTTAGTAGATCTGATGATCAGATATTGGTGGTGTTGTTTTAGTAGATGCGTAATACTCATGTTGGTACATACACATTTAGTGCCCCAGGACCTCTTTCCTAAGAGGCTGGAAAGCAAAGATCTTTAAACACACTTTGGCAAAGCCATGCTGATGTTCAGTGGTAAGTTTCAATTCAAGTGGGGAAGTCCTGTTTGTTTGTTTGTTTGTTTGTTTTTTTAATGAGCTTGTCTATGTCCTTGCTTCTGAAAATGTGATATGTAGACTGCCTGGGTATCATCTGGGATCCAGTTAGAGACACCCCACCCACACTAAATGGAACAGGCCCCACCCCAGATCTACTGAAACAGAACGTGCATTTGAACAGGGTCTCCAGGGGATTCATATGAACATTAGAAATTGAGAAGCTTTGATCTATGTGATTTCTTTAGTAGATGTAGAATAATGGAAGAGCAATATAGGGAACTCATACAATGAACATTCATAACATTCTTTCATTTATTCAACATGTAATTTTTGAGTATCTTATATAGGCCATTCCCTGTTCTAGGAGCTAAGGACACAGCTATGAATAATTCAGACTATACCACTGTATGTATGTTTCCAGGCACATAGATACTTTGCTATGGGCCCAACACTGTACCAGCTAATATAGGACTGCCAGAGAAGTGTAATTCATTTTGCCCAATATTTATAAGCAACTAGTACACGAGTAAGTGCTGTAGGAACTACAAGGGTTTACAAAGGTGTAGGTGCTACCCTCAAGGAGTTTACATATAGTGGCAAGAAAGTTCCCAGCTCTTATAACCCAATTAAGCCAATAAGATGTATGTACACAAAATAGTTTGGGAATAATACAAATAATAAATTGTATTATGTTAATTACAAATGGTATTGTAATTAGAAGAGGGAAAATGTTCTTCAAGTACTATTTAGATTAGGTTTCAGGATGAAACCTGGGATAGCTATTGAAAAATGCAAGGCAGGACTTCCCTGGTGATGCAGTGGTTAAGAATCTGCCTACCAATGCAGGGGACACGGGTTCAAGCCCTGGTCTGGGAAGATCCCACATGCTGCAGAGCAACTAAGCCCGTTTGCCACAACTACTGAGCCTGCACTCTAGAGCCCACGTGCCTAGAGCCCATGCTCCACAACAAGAGAAGCCACCGCAATGAAAAGCCTGAGCACTGCAACGTAGTGTAGTCCCTGCTCGCAGCAACTAGAGAAAACCCGCGTGCAGCAACAAAGACCCAATGCAGCCAAAAATATATTAATTAATTAATTAATTTTTTAAAAAAGAAAAATGCGAGGCATATTCATGGTAGTCTTTAGGAAGGAAGCATTTTCAAGTGGATAGTTTAAAAAATGAAGGAAGAAAAATAAAGATTTAGAAATTTGGAAGCCATTGAGTTTCTTTATAAGAAAATATGCAGTTAGATACATTAGAAAATAAACTTGAAGAGAGACCTGTGTCCAAATTATAGTTTAAAAGAGCAACCCAATGGACTGTAAAAGGGCCAATAGCCCATTCCTTTATAGGGGCTTTGAAGATGTCTGATCCACATCTCCAGGTGTAGTAAGGGCCAGTCTATTGGAAAGAGAGAGGTTTAGAGGTCAGAAGACCTCGGGTTTCGCTTCTCAATACCTTGCCCAAGTTATCATGTGATAATGAATATCACAGTCCTCACTTCCTTTTCTGGTAAGAGAACAAATGATTTCATTTCTACCACTGCCTCAGCAAGCATATGATTATCCCCAGGCCCCGTCCTTCACCCCTCCATGCTATCCCAAGAGAATTTCATACATCCAGCATGACTGCCTCTCATGGAGCTTGGAAATCGAGATGACACGTCTCTCTGGCATGGTTACTTATAAAGCCTCACAAATTACCTACAACAACCATGAGTCCTGAATTTTCCAGGATAATTCTGCTTTCAAATATTCTGTCACAAAGTCTCCCTAAGTACATTTTTTGCTCAATGTAATCAAGTGGGGAATAATTGACCTTTGAAACCAGATGGATGTGTTCAGATCATCAGACAATTTACCAGTCCTCTCTGAAACTTAATTTCCAGATTGGAAAAATGAAGATAATACTTACTTTATAGAATTATTTTAAAGATTATGGATAATGTATGTAAAGCCTAGCACAGTACTACACAAGGATTAAGCCCAAATAAAAGGTAGATTATGTAGCCATATATAGTTACATAAAATATATGCTTCATATATATGTATACATGTATATTTTTCCTCTTAACCATTTTATCTATGCTATAATTTTCCATTCGGTTGTGCTCAGTGCCCACTCACTTTCAATGAGGCCTCTATTCACTTTTCCACATCCTTTTCTTTACCCCTTTTCATTTTGTACAATCAGATCTGTCATGGAAAGGTCACACATGCCATGAATGAAGGTAAAGAAGCCTATGTAGCCGTATCTTTCCTCCTCCCCCTACTCATTGCCATCTGTGCCCCCAAGAAAGAAACTACAGTCTAAGCATAACTAAATTAGCTTGATTTTTCTTTCTCTACTTCTCTTTTTTACGGGGCATGAGAATGAAATTATGTTTATAGTAGGTGCTCTATAAATTAAATAGGTGAATGACCAAAAAATAACGCCACCTTCATTTACTAATTCATATAGCACAGTTGGTCTCCGACTGTGTGTCAGTCACTGTAATATGCATGAGGTGGCCGAAACAAAAAGTTATGCACCTTTGAAAGCTCACATTCCAGTGGGAGAGTTGGATAAATATAATACAATGTGATAAGATTTAAAGGGGTAATATATAATTAAGCTAATTGTAGCTGCTGTAACAAGAAAAAGTGCATAATTGTTCAAATATGATAAACATTTCTCATTCATATAAAGTCTGAAATGGGTGACTGATCAGAGGGTGAATTTGCCTTGAAGTGATGGTTCAGGGGATGGTCCATGCAAAGCAGTTACTCAGAAGTCCTGCCCTGAATATTTTGTATCTGAATATAACATCAGAAACATAAATGCTGAATAAAATCTCATATTTTCTAATGTAGACATGTGTATAGAATCTCTAACATGCTCTGACATAAATACACTTATAAATGTATTTAAAATCTGACAAATTTGGACTGGAATTTATGCCAGCTCTACTAGGTTAGGACTTTTGACTTCATTTGCCTTGGAAGTGTGTTATATGTTTAACTACTTCACCACTATTCATTTTTTCTTCTAAACTCTCTCTCTTCTTCTCTCTTTTCTTCCCTTGCTTCCTCTTCCTTACAGGAAAGCACTCTTGCTCTTTTGACATCTGGAACATATTCCTTGGTAAACAGAATGGCTGACTGAGATCTAAGCAGACAGTATAACCTGGAGTAAGAAGAGATGGCTTAGAATTTATAATCGGAAGCCTATTTCAGCTTCCTTCATAACTGTTGAAATTCTTTTCAGGGGTGTCTTGACTGCCTTGAAATTGAATGTCATTAAGGATTTTTTTGCCCTCTCTTGTTTCCCTGGCAACAGGTTGGTGATGCAGCAGCTGAAATCCACTGTCTCCCTGGAGATACTGGTGTGGGCAATTTGCAAACCACTGGTAATGTCTGTGATGGATACTGAACTTGACCAAATCTTTTCATTCCAGCCCTGCTATATACACATAAAGAGATCAGCCTAATAGAAGAATGGTTTTACAGTATAATTTTTGGCATGACTATCAGTGAGGAAAATATTCATCCTGCTTTTTAAAATAGCTTACCTTTGCACATAAAACTTAATACTGAGCTCTCGAAATGTAGAAGTTTCAGATAATTGTACACATCAATTCAGTGTCAGAGTAATATATTACAAACAATTGTTCTGTGTTAATATAAAGTCTGAGAGAAAGGGGCAAGGGATCAGGGGTCAGGTTCCTCTCCTCTGGATTTATGTCAGGCATATGGTCCTCCTTGGGCAGCCACATCCAACAGGTACTCTCCATCCCTTGTCTGAAACAAATTATGCCTGTGATTTGCAGAGAAAGTGTGGAGAGACTGTAAATGGATATCATATGTCAGTTTTCTCCTCTAGAAGACAAGGGAAAAGGAGCAAGTAGAGGAGAAAGGTCAGCTGGGATGGGAGCACAGCTTAAGATGGCCAGAGGGACAGACAGAGATGGCTACTGAAGTTGCAGATGGACAAGGATGTAAGGATATATGTGGACCTACAACCAAAGATAGAATGGCCTAGATGCTGAAGGAGAATGAATGAAGGCTTTATGTAAACATGATAAACAGAGGGAGACCCAGTAAAAAGCCATACAATTAGTGCAACATGTGAGCAGAGAAGATGGATTTAGACAAGAGAAAAATGACAATTGAATTCAATTAAAAAGAAAAGTTTAGAATGAAATTGGTTTACTCTTTAAATAACTGAATCCTACCAACTGCCAAATTTATGTTGGGAATAGATCCAGAGAAAAAGAAAACCAGAAAGAGAAGGTGTTTAACCTGAAGATTAATGCAGAGGAAAAGAATGCTGAGAATATATAGTGAGTGTGGGGACTGAGTGCTCACTGAGAGACAGGTAGGTGAGATGATATAAAGGAGAAATAGGAAAAGGAAAAGAAGAAGTCAGGTGGACAAGAATACTGGTCATGAACTGTCAAAGGAAAAAAATACCTCCTATGGGCAACTAAACTGAAGAAAAATATACACTAAACATATAACAAACATATTTAGGAAACACGTACTAACTAGGTAATAGTTACTATGAAGCATGCTAAGAAGTATTATAAAAATTATAGACTTTTCATTGCCTACATGAATATTCTAGGCTTGTGAATATTCTAGGTGATGAGTTCCTTTCAAAGTCTAGAAAACTGTGCAGGTAACTTGCTTTTTGTCCTCCCAGTGCTGGTATTCCATTCAGAGAGTAAGGAATAAATGTCTTGGGAAAAAGCATGTCGTACAGTAGTGTTTTTAAAGAACATGCTCCCTGGCCTGGCCTTTTGCTCCCTCCAGTACAGCCAAATGAATCAACACCGTAGTTTTCCTTCATGCTAAGGCAGAACACATAGTGTAGGAAAATGAAGTATAAAAAGAAAGAGCAGTCAGAGAATTCTCTTAACTGATGTGCTTAGTGGTTAATTGCACTGGCTTTAGAGTCGGGCAGCCTGTGCTATGTTGGAATCACTAATCCAGCTTTTAAGAGCTGGATGACGTTGAAGGAGGTAATTCATTTTTCCAGGCATCAGCATTTCTATCTCTAAAATGTTGATCATAAAAATAATATCTACCTAAAAAGGCTATCTTGGATTAAATCAGAAAATGTGTGTAAAGCTTTTCACACAGTTTTTGACACATGAAGAAACCTTAACTATTATTTTTTAGGACGGTCAACATACTTGCCTAATCAAACTACCTGTGAAACCCAAATTCACTCTTAATTTTAACATCTGGATGGGGCAGCTATGTTGAACTAAATATCTCATTTCCAATTCTTTATCTGATAGTACCTCTGATTCTACCTTTATATGCACAACTGGGCTTGCTAATGCCTTCAAAATCAGTCAATTTATTAATATTAAAATATTAGATAATGATAGGCAAATTATTTTTCTTCTATCCTTCTTTGGATATTTCCCTTCTAAAAACAGTATTTGAATTTACTTAATTCAGTGAATTTAAGTTATCCTAGATTTAGAGAAGCTCTCTTTTTAATCAAATGATGATACATTATACAGATTCACTGATAATTTTCAAATCATTTTAAAATGCTGCCTCTGATATTCTTTCTCTTTTTTTCCTCTCTCTCCCTCTCTCCCTTTTTCTCTCTGTAATCTATATGGGTATTTTTGAAATGAAAAAGGAATGGAATTAAATTCATCTTGGCCAAGTATCTTTTAATGTAGAGCAGAGGTCACACAACTACTTGACAAAACGGGGTAAAATGTTCTAGGTCATGCTGGCACCATCAGCAGCAGTAGAACATGAAGATAAAACAGGATGTTTGAACCAGGAGAGCAAAGCAGAGCCCATGGGAAAGTGAACAGACCAAAAAACGGTGATGATTCTACAAGAGGATAGAAATGGACACAACCAACTGTTGGGTGGTGAGGGAGACTGGCCTCTCCCTAACGGAAAGGAAGGAGCATAAGGATAGCTTGAGCATCAAGTGGATCAAAACCAGAAGTCCAGGCAGACAAGCAAGGCTAAGGAACCCACAATAGGAACAGGCTCAGAAGTGGGTCAGAAAGCCTAGTAGACAAGGAGGAACATCAAGAATAAGCCCAACAACCAGGGAACGATTTGTCTCTTGGTTCTGCTGTGGGTTCTGTTTCACCAATGAATTTCTTAGAGATTTTAGTTGGGAAAGAAATACACCATGTGGGCAGTCTAGAACTGGTAAGTTCCAGGAGAGATGTCAGTCACCTGACTGGAAAGAAGGAAAGAAGAGGTCACAGCTCAAGACGGCACCAACCCAAAACTTGCTTGATGAGTTAAATTCAGATAAATCACCAAGATCAGATGGCATCCACCCAAAAACTTCTAAGAACTTTGAAGCTGCCGCTTTGGAATGCATGTCTAAAATGGACAGGTTGTCTTTAGACATCATTGCTGTGGAGGGAATTTTTGTTCTTTTTTTCTCCTAGATTCTCTCTACTTCTGGGTAAAAATACCTCAAAATGTCCACTATATTTTCAAACTTGTATTTTTCTATCCAAGGGAAAGTCTCTGCGGGGAGAGGTGCTTGGTAACCAGAATTGCAGGGAGGCAATATGGACCATGTTCAGGTGGCTCTGAGAAGAGCACCCTGACTTAAGCTGCTGGGGCACCCTGGGCCACAGCTAACAGGGACTGAGGGAAGCAGGGGTAAGGAGAAATTATAGGATTGAATCAGGCACTGTGGGTACATGTTATAAAGGCTGAGAAACACATGATGACATAGTTAACCTTCCTCAGGGTTTACTTATTAATTCATAGACTTTATTTCCTTACATTGACTTTACAGCTCAAATGGCTGGGTAAGCATGTCCTGTGTGGAAGGGACTCCATGATGGAAGTTGAAGGGAGTAAAGGGTAGGACATGGTCCCAAAGGCAAACTCCTGAGCCCTCAATTAATGGGAAATCATAGAGCAAAAAAGCTGGAAAGTGTTTGGTTTGGGAGGTGCCTGGAACAGTTTAATCACCTGTGAAATTTTTTATATTTTTACATATGTCAACTCTTTATTTAATCCTTTGAGTGGAGTTTAGTCCTTTGGGGCAATACATTCGACTTTAAATCTATTCAGCAAAATTTGTGTGTTTTGGCATTTTTATATTATGTTCAAGCTGAAAAATCAAACCATATATATATATATATTTCTAAACCTTAATAGAAGTAGAGTTGAGGGAGTTTTCTGTTTTATAAGAGGAAAGGAATTGCTCCTTTAGGGTGAACTTGTCCCTTGTTCTACAAAACCCACCTAAATAACTGCAGTTACAGAAATACAAAACAAGAATCTATGAATTTTTCTTAAAAAAAAAAAAAGTGCAATGGAAGAAAAACTTCTCTGTGAGAAACCAAGGGTTCAGTTTGGTGATGTGAATTATGATGTAGTTCTGGCCAGAAAAACATTGCTTCAAATGAGGTTGCTTTGGGGCCAGGCTGGGATGGGAGTAAGGAGGATATTTATCTTCTCTATAGGGATTTAGACTACATCGTGCCTATAAATTCTTGCTTATAGTGCTGGTAAGTGTGTGTGTATGTAACTGTGTGTGTGTGTTTTCTTGGATCCTTCAGTCATTGAGCTGAGTCCTAGAAGCCCAAGAAGAACTACAGTTTGGATTTTCCCTTCCCACAGTAAAACTATTTCAAGAAGATAAATAACTATAGCAAATCAGTGGAAATTCTATCTAGACTGTGCTCTTGATGACCTATATTTTGAATAATTTAAACTGATAAACAGAGTTACCAGTAACTCCACTACTAGATATATATTAAAGAAAAATTAAAGCACATGGCCACATGAAATCTTGTATGTGAAGTTTCATAGCTGCATAATTCATAATAGCCCCAAAGTGGAAACAATCAAGGGGTACATCAGCTAATGAATGAATAAACAAAATGTGGTATAGCCATCCAGTGGAATCTAATTTGGCAATAAAAAAGAATGAAGTTCTGGTACATGCTACAACATGGATGAACCTTGAAAATATTATACTAAATGAAATAAGCCAGTCACATAAGACCACATATTGTATGTTTTCATTTATGTGAAATGAGCAAATCTCTAGAGGCAGAGTAGAGATAGTGGTTGTCAGGGACTATGGGGGATGGGAAGGTTACTGTAATCTCACACATACTTGCAGGCTTAAGAAGCCCAATATTTATCACATGTGAGATGGTTAGACTTACAAAACACAAGAGTTTAAGACAGAGGCTTCCAAAATTAGCTCCCCATCATTTTCCATAAGAAGAAAACGTCTTGGATCTCTCATGATTATATCTCCCTCCAACATTCTGTATGACTGTTTACTTGTCATTCTCAAACACGAGTTTATGGGCTTCTTGAGGAAAAAAACTGTTGGATTTTTAGATTTTGAAACTTGGGAAGAAAATCCATTTAATAATCCAAATGGCTTCATGAGATGTAATGTTACATTCCTATACTTTATGCACTGATGGTGTGTCTGAGATGAAAGAAGCTTTAAGCATCACATAGTTTTATTTTTCAGATGATGAGTCTGAGGCCAGAAAGTTGTAAAACTTGTCTTAGATCACAGAGACCAGTGCGAACCTGGATGAGAACCCATTTCTCAACCTCTAGCTCAGGACTCCTCCACCATATTACAGGGCCTTTCCATGGCTGTTGAACAAATACAACTCACCCTGGTTGAAGAATCATTTTTAAGGGCCTACTTTTTAAATTCTTTCTCTTTTTTTTTAATATCAGTTTATTGGAGTGAGAATGATATTTGGTCTAAAATTAATCTTTGCTGGACCAGCTGCTTTACCCAAAACTATACCTCCTTTGGTCTTTTCCTGTAAATTAACATTTTCTCTCTCTTCCCTCCCAATGCCCACCCCTCACCCCCAGAAAAAAGTAAAGCAAGTGATGGAAAACTTCTACACATACTTCAGCACTGCTAAGCCCTGAAGAAAAAAAAAAAAAAAAAAGAAGTAGATTTATAATGGCAAGATGGTTGTGTTAGCCAGAGCTTTCTATAGCCCTGTGGTAAATGAGAACTTACATTGTGCAAAGTTTCAAATCCAAAGTGACAGGAAAGTTATTTTCCCCACTTTTCATACCACTCCTCCAACCTAGCATAGCAAATGTAGAAATTTCATTTTAAAAGTCTGATTTTTACCTTCTCCATCACCATGATTACCACTTTCCAGTCCCTTCTTAAGAAGACTCTTGACAGGGACCACCTTGACATCAGGCTGGGCAAAAATAGGACCCCTCCTGGTCCCATAGTGGCTAGAAGGGCTCTCAGTGATTCAGAGGGGGGAACCTAGTGTACCATTCTTGACACTGACTCATTTAAGCATGTTCTCCTTTGAAAGCTGACATCTGCTCTAAGGATGTGTTAGATAGTGAGCCAGGACACTGAACTAAGTTCTGATTAGCTCCTATTTATACTCTAGAGGCAGGAAATGTACCTTGTATTTCTTAGTATTCCCTGCACCCATCTCCCAGTGCCCTGCATAGACAAGGGTGCACAATGTAGCTGTGTTTGTGTGTTATGTGTGTGTGTTTAATTTATTGAGATATACTTCACATAGCATATGCACAATACGGTTTTGCTGAATAAATAAGTGTATTTAAAAGCTAGTGGTATTCTTTCAGGCAAGAACATTTATTGAGCCCTCTACAAATCCTTATCCATTTGCTTGCTGATATGCTTAATGAGGAGTTTTATTTCTTTTCCTGAAGTGCTGATACCTATGAAAATACAAATGGGGGACTTCCCTGGCAGTCCAGTGGTTAAGAATCCATGCTTCCACTGCAGGGGGCACGGGTTCGAACCCTGGTTGGGGAAGGTCCCCATAAGATCCTGCATGCCTTGTGGTGTGGCCAAAAATTAAAAAAGAAAAAGAACATATAAATGTTTCCAAGACTAACAATAATAATAATAAAATAAAATTTAACAATAATAACAATAAAATTTAACCTTTAATGAATGCTTATCATGGACCCATGCTGTGCTAAGCATTTTGTATGCCTCTTCTCATTTGCTCATCACAACATTGCTTTGAGCGAGGCACTATTATTATCTCCATTTTATAGCTGAGGAAACTGAGGCTCGGAGAGGTCACACAACTTGTCTAAAGTAAAAGAGCTATAAGGGGAAGAACAGGGTTTGAATGAAGGTCTATAGATCCCAAAACCTCACTTGTTACACTGCATGAAGAACTTTCCAATTCTCTTCAAAATGGTCATTTATACTTTAGAAAAAAATAATGAAAAAAGTATTTAAGTATTTACAAAAACAAAAAACAAAAATAACCAACCTTCTTCAAAGTTGTGGATACTGATGTTCAAGTTAGACCAGAAGAGCAATTAACAAGGAAATATTTGTAAATCTGAAAAAAAGAAAAGAAACTGGAGCTCAGTCAAACGTTGGTGTTCTTCATGGTTTTACTATGAACCAGTTGAGATTATGTAGACTAGAATACGATGGATTTTCTTTCACTGCCTCTCTCCAGAGTTTTAGGATACCTGACAAGACTCTGACATGGTCATCTCCAAAGCATTTCTCTGACAGAGAACCAGCAAATAAAATCCTTGCAGTTTCCGTTAGAAATAGTTTTGATATAAGCATCACATAATATTGGAAGTTGAAAGTAACAGATGAAGTTGAAAGAAAAAGACTAATGGCCAATGTACTTTTAAGATTTTTGAAATATGTATCTATTTTACATATATGTAAATATCTAACATTTTATATATAACATACTATCTAGTTCATATATGTATATTTATCTTACCTGTAATTACCAGGAGGGCTCTCAACAGCAGCATCAATCGGATTCACCAGAGAATCCACAGGCTTCACTTTGGAGATGAATGGACTTAGACAACCACATATGGAAAGAGAGCAACTGCTGCTCCAAACCAATGAAATGGTACCCTGAGTATTTTTCCAAAGAGAAAGAAAAGAAAAGATAAGATATGGGGGTGGGAGCTAGAAGAGAATAAACATAGAGAGAGCACAAATTTCAATGGACTCAATCTGAGCAGGGTTGGGGGAGGGGCCGGCGAGGAGATTCACACCACCCTTGTCCATACTTTCTCCACATTCCCAGTGGCATCAGTATCTGGAGAACTTTCAAAAATTTCAGACTCCTGGGCTCCACCCATGGCTCGGTGAATTTGAGAAAGTCAAGTTGTTTCTTACTTGTGCATCATTGAGTCACCAGAACACGTAGGAGCTTGGAGAAGCTGTTGCATTTTCAGAATATGAAAAAGAAGCTGCCTCATTATGCCGTTAAGGTGGTGAATCTACTTGCCGGAGACCCGCACCTGCTACGATCTTGCTGCATAACGTGTGGAAAATGACTGATTGTTTTTTAACATCTTCATCTCTAAAACCAAAGTACATCATGCTCCCTCCTATGTCAAAGGAAAGGAAGACAAAGCAATTCAAGCACTTTGGTAAAAATAAAAATTACGGATACAGTAGGAGCTTCACATTTTATTTAGGTAAACCAAACATATAAGCCATGTTTTGCCTACTTTCACTGGTTTCCAGAACTGTGTCCCAGATAGGAGGTGATATAGACTTGGGGTATCTCTTCTCATACAGTAGTGCTTCTTAAGGTATCTGCAGGGTCCCTGCCTCAGTTTTTGCTATGTAGGGGGTTGGTTGTTAAAAAAACAGATTCTCAGGCCCCACTCTACACCTATGGAATCATAATAATCTCTGAGCTGCGAGGTCTGGGTATCTGGTTTTTAATATGCTCCCCAGGAGATTTTTATGCACAATGAAGTTTAAGAACTATTGCTCCACACTCTAAGTCCTCTGGAACAGGAATGGCAATACATTCGTCATTGTAGCCTTTTCAGTGTATTGAATATAATATATGGCCAGATTAACATCTGTTAAGTAAATGAAGACATGAAGAAAGAAATTATTTCATCCTTGATCCTTCTAGTAGCATGTTTTCATAATCAGAGGCCTTGGTAGACTGTGTATAGGGGGTGTAAGGCAAGCTTTAAGCTCTACCTCCTGATGAGGAGGGAGCTTTAGATACAGAAAATGCCCCTTTCAAAATGATCCAGGAAGACTTAAGAAAAGCCTCTAGGGAGCTAATTAAAGAGTCAGAGGCAAACAGGCTGCTGAATTAGGTCTTTGAATTAGGTCTTTGGTAAGCCCCTGAACTCAAGGAGGAAAATTGTAGACCAGGAATAACCACGAAAAACCCTGAGGTTAGGGAGATACACACTGATAGCAAAAGGTCAGAGGACAGATCATGGGAAGTAAACTGGTAGCTAGAAGGTACAAGGCATCCATGCATCCAGCTTCTAGAAAGCATTAAGTCTCTATCCAGAGCAGGAGAGAAGATTGGAACTTGAGACACTTCTGAGTCTACCTTTAGTGAACCTTGGATGGTGGGTGTGGAGAGACCCATGGAGGATGTTAGTGGAGCAGAAGAGCTGCCTGGGCAGTAAAGCACAGAACTTGGGCCGTGGCTCCCTGGTTTAAAAGAACTTTCACAATTTATGGGTCTGGTCCCTTTGAACAAACACCTGAGGCTTCTACAGGGCAAGGTGAAAACAGGCCTCCCTGAAAAGTTAATTATTACAAATTGCTTCTTGTTATGACCATATAATTAAATTTTCTGTTCTAATATTATTTGTTTAAGCTACACTTTAGGGTAACCCTTAGTGACTTATATTCAGAGCTGGCTATCATCACACACGTCCCCGCATGCTTTAATATTTTCCAAATAAAGAATTCCTTTCTTTTCCAGCTTTTAGTTAGGTGGAACCTTCAGACAAACCAACTTAGTGGGAAGAACATAGGAGGTTTTCCCAAGAATGAGTAGTATAGATGCTAAAACTTCTCAGGACAAGAGCTGTGCAAATGGCAGGGGACCTGTGACAGTCTGATCTTGCATATTGCTTCATCCGCAGCTTCACACAGCATTGTAGGAGCTGAGCCAGAGTGGGTGATGTAATTACTCTGAAATAGGCGGTAGAGTCCCAGCTTCCTTCCTCTGCACAACGATGCTAATGGAGCATCCTTGACCTCAGTTCTCTAAAACCCTCAAATAGCATGAAAGAAACCCTAGAAAGAGGTAGGGCTTCCCCAGAATTCCTTTAAGATGCAAACAATCTGGCCCAGTCCTGCAGAAACCACACAGATCACAGGCAACTACTGTCAAATAAAGCAGGAAATCCCTCTAATTAGAAAGGCCAATTAAAGAATTCAAAGGGAAATGGTGAATCCCTTATTTTGAAGATAAAGTGTGTCTTCTCTCTTTAAAGCATTAATCATCTGTGAGGTATTGTCCCAGGATAAGGACCCTCAGCACCGCTTATGACCAGCATTGTGGCAAAGAGTGAGTCATCCAGCAGACACAATCCAAAAGGGACAGGGCAATCCAAATCTGCTGGCTATGTACTCTTTTCTCTTTTTTGCTGCTTACCTCGGGTTGAAAAATTTTTGCTCGGTTTTCTGACCCAATAGCTCACATGAACCACAGTTTTCCTATGGGTGGTAGGGTAGTAGACAAGAAAAAGGAGGATGGGTTTAGCTTGCTTACTAAACCACCATAGGCAAGTGCACGTATCCTCCTATGGTGCAGATTCCTAACTCTTATTTCTGACTTAGAATTTAAAGAGATTTTTTTCTGTTGAATCCACTTAGGTTCTTAAGTAGGGAAAAAATACTAAATTGTTTTATAAGGAATGTACAAAGAAAATGTATCCATCTGAGCTACTAGAATGATGCTGACTTCTGTCTTTGATCTACTTTTTTATCAACTAAAATTTATTGAACAGTTTTCTGGGTACCAAGCATTGGTCTATGCACTTTCCCTGAATTCTCTCATTTCATCCTCATGATGACTTTTTGAGGTAGGTACTCTGATTATCTTCCTTTGACAAATGAGAAAACTGAAGCCTAGAGAGGTTAAGTAATTTGCCTAAGGGTGAAAACCTAGTAAGTAGCAGAAAGACAGGACTCGTACCTGGGGCAATCAGACCCCAGCAGGATCTCCTAGTCAGTTGATACACTTTACTACCCTTGAGATTTTGCCTTTGCAAAGTGTTTGTTAACAGTAAAGTCATATCCTTACATAAAATATTTGTGTAATTATTATCAAAATCCATTTAGTTTTCTGATTCATTGAGATGGTATAATTGACCTATTAAAATTAGCATGTGTGAAAATGTAGAACAAGTAACATTTCTAGTGATGATATATCTTCTTTAAGCTCAATCATTGAGGAATAGAAGATCTGGCTGTGATTTTTTCTCATTTTCCAAGTATCTGTAAAAAATAAAATAGATCCATTTGACCTATCCCCTGTACTTTTATTGCAACCAATGAAAAGAATGTATAGTTAAGTATAACAAGAGACAAGAAATATAAACAAAACAGTTTATAACATTATTTAATGCTTTCCCTAAATCATTTGAATGATTCTGCATGAAGTCATAATGATATGCTCTTTTTTGAGATAAATTGCTTGTTTTCTTGATTCCAAGATGCAAATTTTTTCACATCTTGATGTTTTTGAAATTAGTAAATGCCTTATAAACAATGTGAACATTTAATGTAGCATTCTTTATCCTCCTTCCACCCTCCAAGAAATTGTTATTAAAACTATGGTGTATCTTAGAATCTTAAAATAGAAGAAGTATATAGTACTTTACATTCTTGTTAAGATTTATAACACTAGGTCAGTCAATATAGAATGCCCACTGTCTTGTTCTGTGGACACAGTTGGCTTTGCCCAAACTGGCACTTTAGACATAATGGAAAAAGCACTGAATATCTTTTAAAGCTTATGTTTAAAAATATAATTGTATGCCTACATTTAGGATTCTAAATACCATTCTTCCACTAAAAGAGACTACAGTTGATTCCAGGAGTAGGGCAGAGAAAATCCAGGATGAGCTTAGAATATCTTCCTGTGCTACAAAAGAATGATCACAAAATGATGAGGACATGTCAAATGGACACAAGAGCCAACTTGAAAAGGCTCCACATAAGTTCCACTAATCGAATATGTGACCATTTGTGCTTTGAAATGGATAATTACAGTAATTTATTATAACTCATTGAATAAAATAAGAACCCATAAGTCCAAATTGATAATAACTTAATACATAAATAAATAACAAGTGAGAAGGGGAAGCTCTTCTTACAATAGAATGTTACATCATAAATTAGAAAGAATGATAGAATTAAAAAATCACCATTTTGCAGTCATCCACAGTATTCTGTTAAGTATATCTTCATGGGATGCTATAAGGATTGGTCCAAGTTTGATGAGAAACAGGGTATTTATATAGTCTCAAAGTATCTTTCCACAGATTTCTTGTTAATATCAAGGGGAAAAATGGTAATCTTCCAATGGAGAAAACTAACACAGAGTACTTCAACAATGGTCAAAGTTAATATCACCAACAGTGGGACAGCGAGACATCCTGTGTCTCCTGATGGGACACACCATTTTTTACACATCATGCCTGCTACCAATGGATAAGCATCATGGAAACATGAGGAAATATAAGACAAACTTCAAACAGTTGGTCTGTATTCTTTTTAAAATATCAGTGTCATAAAAGACAGTGAAAGCCTGAGAAACTGTCCCAGATAAAAAGAAACTAAAGAAACATGATAACTGAAGGAACTGTGTTATTGTATTGGATTCTGAATTGGGCATGGGGTTGGGGAGGATGGCTATAACGGACATTATTGGGACAATTGGTAAATTCGACAATGAACCTTCTGTTAGATAATAGTGCTGTATGAATATTAAATGTTCCCGATTAACTATATTGTTTATGTAGAAGCATGCCCTTGTTTCTTTTCAAAGAAAACTTGAACTATTTAGGGGTAAAGAGACATGATTACAAATAATTTCATATGGTTCAGCATAGTAACATATATCACATGGAGAAAACAAATTAGCAAAGTGTTAACAATTGGTAAATTTGGATTAAGAGAATACAGGAGTTATTTTTATTATTCTTGAAACTCTTCTATAAATTTAAAATTATTTCAAAATAATTAAAATAGTTAAAAAGTAGGTTAAAATTTTTTAATCCATTTGTAGATGGATTGTTTGAATGTATTTTTTAAAGTAAATTTTGAAGCATTTTTCTCAATGGATCTTTTGATAGAGGCTGGAAATCTGTAGTAAAAAAGTAGTAAATAAATAAACTTAATGTGTAAGTTAATGGTCAGCCCCAGGTTTCAATAGAGGTTCTTGGAAAGAAAAGCTGTTAGATGAAGGAAAATCTATTTTGAAAGACGATTTTATATAGGACCTTGAATTCTTGTTTTCATACGACTGTTCTTATTATCTGCCTTTGGTATAAAACAAAAAGAAATAACCACTTTGAAATTTAAAGAATTTAAAAAGTAAGCAAACTAATTCAAATGTTAGATGGTATAATTGCCAAGCAAAATGGGGTAAAGTCCCTTGTAAGGACATTTGATGATAAGCCAATATGCTCAAAAGCAGAGTGTGAATCCTGGAATGTATTTGTCACTAAGAAAAAATTCTGTAAGAATTGTTTTATAATCTTCCCAAGCTAGAACCAGAATTAAATTAAGCAAGCACTGATAACAGTTAAGTTATACATTGGTTTCTTATATCATGTATTTATATTTCTTTAACATATATGCACTTATATTCCTCCAAGTAGCCTATCATTTTTATTATACTATCTTCTGGTTAGTTGTTTTTGTTGTTGTTGTTGTTGTTGTTTTTTGTGATACACAGGCCTCTCACTGCTGTGGCCTCTCCCTTTGAGGAGCACAGGCTCCGGACGCTCAAGCTCAGCGGCCATGGCCCACGGGCCCAGCTGCTCCGTGGCATGTGGGATCCTCCCGGACCGGGTCACGAACCTGCGTCCCCTGCATCAGCAGGCAGACTCTTAACCACTGCGCCACCAGGGAAGCCCTGGTGAGTTTTTTATATACTGTCATTTTTTTGTATATTATCTTCTGGTTAGTTCACAGTTTAATTTTGATCTCATGATACAGTTTAATTTTAAAGGAAAGGCAAAGTTGGCTATAGCATGCCCTGTGGTCTAAGCCATCAATTATTCATGATCATAGTCCATGGAACCTTACAAATATACCATCATTTTCTAAGAGAAAGTTACGTGATTTGTATGAAAGTTGCAAAATGGTTTGTTTTGGAATCCAAATCTACAAAACAGGGAGGAAATGCCATTGATGTCTAGTACATGTCTTGCTTTCTCTAGTACATGTCTCAGTGTCACACTTTTAACTAAAATCTTGAAAGACCAATGCTGGTATATACAGAAAGACTTTCCTTCTGGTTCTTCTTGATAGCTAACAACTATGGTGGGTACCTTGGGAATCTCTGGAAACTTTGAAGAACTTTTTTTTTTTTTTAACAGTATGTAAGGTTATAGAAATGTGTTTCCCTCCTACCCTCTTGGTAAAACCATTTAAAGCTGCAGTTTTCTTATCTGACTGTCTAGACTTACAAGAATATCAAAATACTTGATAGGCTAATGAGGCTGACCTTGACATAGGCATTCATTAGGCTTGAATTAGAGAACTCAAAATTACAAGATCATCAATCCACAAGTAGTTATTTAGTACTATGTGGGAAGTATCTGCTAGCTGCTCTATGAGAAACACAACGAAAATAGTTCCTCTGTGCTCCTGGAGCTCAACTCTACAGAAGTAGGTACGATCTAGGCAATATATTCCAAGGGTCATGGGAGTGGTAGAGGACGAGGACCAGTGAGAAGTGGGACCATCTCTCCTTGCTGTGGTGGGACCCAGCCCTATTGCTAAGGAAAAGCCAAAGACCACAGAGGCTCTGTAACACTACAATTGTGAAAAACAAACTCAGAGAAGTTGTTCATTGATGAGAAGCACATAAAATAATTCAAGTTTCCTGCTTTTTCTCATTTGAATAGAAAATTTTGCTTAGTCTAGCTTCTTAAAGCAGCTGGGGGTGGGGTGGGGAGGGGAAGGGGACAAATGCCAGAATGGGTTCTCATCAATTACAACTATGACACTTAATCATTTAGAAACTCAATTTTCTAATTGAGCAAATGAGGATAAAAAGACATGTTTTGCATCTTATACCTGGTGGGTGGGTTAGGAGAATCGTATGAAATGATATGAAAGTACTTGGAAAATAATTAAGTGCTATAAGAATGTAGAGAATTGTTAATAACATCTGACATTTATCAAGTACTTATTATGTGCCAGGCATTGTGCTGGCACTTTATATTCATTACCTCAGTTAACCCTTCTGTAACCCTCAGAGGCAGGTACTATTATCAACATTTGAGAGGAAGAAACTGAGGTTTACAGTGATTAATGGTGTAAGGGTAAGTGACCCAGAGAGATTTTAGTCTCGGGTGACCTGATTCAAGAGTCCCCACATAATTACTCTTCTTACCAACTCTCAATTATTATGGGAGCAGCCAAAATGGATGTGTGACCATTGTCTACAGCAGAACAGGAACAAAACCTGCTCACTCTCTCAGTGGCGTCCAGGTTTATGTTTGGGGTCAGCATGGGGATAAAATCATGCACCGTGCTGGGGAGCCGAGAGTGCGTGGAGAAGGCAAGTCTTGGGGAAAAGAGCATCTCTCCGGAGACTCACTAAATCCCTTTGCCTTATGTATGCACAGGCATGCACACTCCAGCCCTGGATATTTAACCAAGCTAATATCAAACTAATATTCAAGGCTTACAACAAAGGCGCTGATTAATCTATTAGTTGTGCTTGGTAACAAGCTGAGAAATTATTGCTTCAACTGCTCTCTTCCTGCTCAGAAGCCCAATGGGGCTGCTCCATGTTCTCTTCATAGCTAAGGTTGAATGGAAGCCCCCAAGTGAGTGAACAAGGCCACTCAAGGACAGAGTTTGAGGCCCAAGCAAGGAGAAGCTGGGAAAATGGCAGCTGATTTGGGGGACCTTGGCTTCTGTTTATAAAGGTGAATCCGAATGTTGCTCCAGCTCTCCACTATGTTCTTAGCAAAAGCCTGAGGCTGAGAGCAAAAGGTGAGATGCGGTTTGCAAACAGAACCCCAGAGAAAATGTTCATGTGCCTGTGCATCATGCAGAAGCAGGAAGGAGGGGAGGAGAGACCCCCAAGGCCGACTGTGAAGGGGGCTTTGTCTTTGTTGTTAGAGTGAGTGGTAGCATTTCTGGCTCTGATGGAGCCTGGCTGGCACCAAGAAATCTTCTCGCTCACGATGCTTCTCCATCCTCACCTATAACATCTCCTCTTGTTCCAGGCCCCAATAGGAACTAGCAATCATGTGGAATTGTGTGCTGGCAGAAGAAGCAGTAGCTAGAGATGAAAGTCACTGTGTAATAAAATAAATGCTTCAATGCTGTCCAGTTTGGAAGAGAAATCTCTGCAGATTCTGGCCAGGCTAGAATGAACAGCAAAACCCATCAACTATGCCGCTCTGCCTTTCCCTTCCTGATCCCTTCTGGAGGAATAAGACAACAGAGGTGATGGAAGCCACTTGGGGTCCTCTGACTTCCCTCCTATAAGCCGGGTATCCTTCCAAATGCACCCTGAAGCTCACTGCCCTTTGGTTTGTTATGTGTCAGGCTCTGTGCCAATCACTCAGCATTCATCATCTTATGTAACCCTCACAATGCTCCTAAGAAATAGGTGTTATTATCTCCGCACCCCCCCTTTTTTTTGTTACAGATGAGGAAATTAAGGCTCAGAGAGAGTCAGTAACTTGCAGGAGGTCATACAGAGACACGGAAATGAAGTTGGGGTTAGAACCCATTTTGTCCAACCCCAGAGCTTGGGCACTTCCCCCCATGACTTGCTACTGAACTGCCACACCTTGGGGATGTCCCAAGGAAGGATAACAAAGGAGAATTTTGGCTCTGGTGACCCCAGGTTGTGTGCACGTGTGTGTGCCTCTGTGTGTGGTAGGTATAGGTACCTGCGCTCATTTTTATTCTCTTTTCTGTCTCTTCCTCCCAGACCCCCACCTCTCTGCACCCCATATACTCCTTTTGCCCACCTTGCCAGTTTTCTTATTCTCAGTTCTCTTGTCACCTGCCTGAGAAATTAATTTACACGCCCATGTTAGATATTTAGTAATTTAACTCTCCCCTGAATATTTGCATTTTAAGTGAAAATAGAGTGCTACACTGATAAAAAAAAAGCACCAGTCCTTCAAGCAGGAGTGGGTCCAGACGTTTTCTGGGAGAAGGGAAAACGATATTTGGGGGACCATGAATCTCACCCCTGGCACAGAATGGGCAAACACAAAAACTCACAAGCAGACTAACATCAGAGGTACCTGTATTGGAGGAGGGAAGAGAGACTGGCCTGATCCTGTTTGAGGTTGTCCAAATAAGCACATTTGGCGTCTCAAAAAGGAGAATGCTCCCACATCCTAAGGAGCAAGGATCTCCGTGTGTCGCTGTGGCCCAGGCCAGGCGGGGCTGGGCCAGGAGACTGAACAACGAGAAGCACAAGATCTCCCTGGCAATGCCACTCCATGCTGCCCATTAGCCCAGGGAGGCAGGCTCAGCCTCTCTCTGTGCACGTGTCACTCATTCCATAGCAGCCCTGATGTGCAAACTCAGAGTTTCTGTGGCATCCAAGCAGCAGAACCTGTACTACAAGTTTCATAGTGAATAGGAAACATATTTTCTACTCTCTCACATTTAGTGTAGAAATACAGGTTCCAAAGGAGAAGGAGGAATAACATGGAGGTTTCACCCTGGTAACATCCTTCGTGGCATCATTTTTCCCCCAGTCCCAGCCCATCCCTAACGCAGCCCTTTTTTAGAGCTACAGCCCCACACAGAGAAGGCCACACGCAGTGCAAATTTCTTATGTATCATGCTTAGCTGGTCTCTCCTCTCTCCTTCAATGCATGTGCCTTTGATGTTGGTCTGAATGTTTGTGTTCGCCTGTTCTCTTCTGTTAAGCAACAACCCCTCCTCCCCAAACAGAACATAACAAACTCTTTTAGGACCAGAACTTTTGGTAATTTTGTCAACTGCTATATTCCCAGTGCCTAGAACTGTACCTGTACATAGTAAGTGCTCAATAAATATTGAATATACAGGTTTATCAGAAAGTATATAGCTTAGCTTTAATGCCTAGAGACACCCATTAGCATTTGGCCAAATATTCCTAGTGAAGCACCTGAAATTCCCATTCCTGGAATGTGTGCCACACATTGGGACACAGTTGGAACTATGTTGCTTACTCAAGTAAATGCACAGGACAGGCAGTGACCTATCTAGAAGATCAACTTTCCCTTCCTGGAAATTTTAACCAAGATCTTAGCTATCCTACCTTCTGAATCTCTGATAAGAACCATAATGTTAAAATGCGCTTTGAAAAGGCAACCTATGGGGAATTCTCTGGCAGTCTAGTGGTTACGACTTGGCATTTTCACTGCCAGGGGCCTGGGTTCAATCTCTGGTTGGGGAACTAAGACCCCACAAGCCATGCGGTGCAGCCGGAAAAAAAAAAGAAAAGAAAAGACAACTTATGGAATGGAAAACAAACCCATATATCTGATAAAGGGTTAATATACAAAAATATATAAATAATTCATGCAAATCAACAGTAAAACAGAAACAAAAACAAAACAATCAAATAACACAATTGTAAAATGAGCAAAGGACCCGAATAGATATTTCTTCAAAGAAGATTTATGAAAGGCCAACAGGTACATGAAAAGATGATCAACATCACTAGTCAACAGGGAAATGCAAATTAAAACCACAATGAGATATCACCACATGCCTGTTAGAATGGCCATCATCAAAAAGACAAGAGATAACAAATGCTGACAAAGATGTGAAGAAAAGGGAATCATTGTACTATTTGTAGGACTGTAAATTGGTACAGCCACTATGGAAAACAGAATAGAAAAATCCTAAAAAAATAAAAATAAAAATAGAACTATCATATGTCCAACAATTCCACCTCTGGGAATATAGTCAAAGGAAATGAAAACACTAACTCAAAAAAAATATCTCTACTGCCATGTTCATGGCAACATTATTTACAATAGCCAAGACAAGGAAACAACCTAGGTATCCATTGATGGATGAATCGAAAAAGAAGCTGTGGTATATATAGTCGTCCCTAGGTATCCACATGGGATTGGTTCCAGGACCCCTCTCAGATACTAAATTCCATGGATGCTCAAGTCCCTTATATAAAATGGTGTAGTATTTGCATGTAACCTATGCACATCCTCCCGTATACTTAAAATCATCTCTAGATTAACACAGTGTAAAAGCTATGTAAATAGTTGTAAATACAATGAAAATGTTATGTAGATAGTTGCCAGCATGTGGCAAGTTCAAACTTTGCTTTCTAGAACTTTCTGGAATTTTTAAAAATTATTTTTAATCTGTGTTTTGTCGAATTCATGGATGCAGAACCCGAGAATACAAAGGGTCAACTCTGTGTACAATGAACATTATTCAGCAATAAAAAATGATGAAATCCTACAATTTGCAACAGCGTGGATGGACCTTAAAGGCATTATGCTAATTGAGATAAGTCAGAGAAAGACAAATACAGTATGATCTCACTTATATGTGGGATTAAAAAAAAAAACTCATAGAAAGAGATCAGACCTGTGGTTACTAAAGGTGGGGGCTGGGGGGAGGGGGAATTGGAGGAAGGTGGTCAAAAAGTACAAATGTCCAAGTACTAGGGATGTAATGTACAACATAATGACTATGACTAACACTGGTGTGTGATACGTAGGGAGGTTAAGAGAGTAAATTCAGGATTAAAAATAAACATGATTAATACAGGATTAAAATGGAGGCCTGCAAAGTGAGGAAACTGGTAGTGGAGGCTGGAAGAACACTAAAATTTCTATTGAAGGCTGGAGAAAAATGGACCTGTATAATAAATTAATAGATGAATGAAGGAAATTGTCACCTGTGGTACCTTAGAAGATAGAAAAATTAGATACCTCATAAAGTTGAGAATTTAGCCAAAGAGATTTACAGGCAGAATATTGAATGTACCAATTAGTGCTTTAAGCCACTTATGGCAAAGTATTGCCAAAAAAAAAAAAAAAAATAGAAGCTAAAGAAAGTACTATTCAGCTTTCAAGCAGAGTTTAGAGGAAATATTTCCAACTCCAGACTTTTTGGATGCTTATACAATATAAATGTTTCTTATTTACAGTCTCTTCAGTGGGTTAAACATTCTAAAGAGTTTTCCTCAGGGATAAAGATCAACTCCAAGATGTCAGTAAAATGAGGCCTGAGGGTAGATATCCAATCAAGGTTGCAGATGTCTGATCCCTTGTTACACCTCTGAAAGATTTAAGGCAATGCTTCGTGGATCCTCTCACCTAGACAAAATCACTTCTGAGAATCTTGAGTGTATTTTACCACAACACACTCACTCTCAGTTCAAGCTAAGGAGAGAACTTTGTCATTAAATTTGTGGGTGTGGGATTTGTCTAATGGAATGGATTTAAAATTTGATATCTAGAAAGTCCCTAATATTTTTAAAGGAGCTGTACCAGCTTAGACTCAGAGGAATAGGCCAAAATGAAAAGACATCTCTGAACCACCAACTTAATAATGATAGGAAGTCATCTATGAGTACTACTCAGCTATGAGCATAGCCATTGTTTATAGAAAGGAAGGCCATCTCAGAAAGTGGAGCCACGAACCCAGAAGATCACAGAGTGGAGGAGAGCAATGGATTAAGGAACTACTCCTAAGGAGTATTTAATACAACAAACATTCCCTTCCCCCTAGTGACATGTGCTCAGATGGATGACAGAACTCCTGTGGGGCAATAACTATATACCCTCTACTCCTCCACATGCTGTCATTTGTGGAAAGAGAATGTCTATTGAGGTTATCCTTTCTTGTTTTCATCATTGAATGTTGGATGTGTGAGGCAGATAACTTGTTTTAGTCCATAGCTCTCTTAACCTGTGGAACCACACTCAAGGGATCTCAACTATACCTGAAATTGATTCATATACAAGATGCCAGATACCAAGCCTGAACCTAATGCTGAAATGGGATGATATCATATGGGTCCTGGGAAGAAGGCAACTTTATTTTGAATGCAGGAGAGACGTGAATCACTGAGGACCAGAAGGCAGACTGTGGTGTTCTCTTACATTGGTGGCCCCCAGTGATCCATGTCTCCGGGTAGTGACACTCCTGTGTAGCCTCTCCTATACTGTCTCTGGGATTGGCCATGTGACTTGTGTTGGCCAATGAGATTTTAGCAAAATGATGCAAGCAGAGGCTTGATGAGCACTTGTACCCTGGAGCCTGACCTCTTGGCACACTTCCTCTTGGAAGCCATATTCCATTCTGTGAAAGAATGCAGACTAGATTACTGCATAATAAAAAGCTATGTGGAGAGAAGCCCTGGAGGATGAGAAGCCACTTTGGATGTTCCATCTTCCATTGAACTATCCATTCAATACAGCCACATGAGTGACCTCAGTTACACTGTGTGGAAGAGAAACACTGTCCTGCTGAGTCAGTCAACTCAGAGAATCATGAGAAATGATAAATTGTTTTTCTTTTAAGCCAAGGAATGATCAATTACAGCCTACAGACCAAGTTTGGCCCACCACCTGTTTGTAAATAAAGTTTTATTGAGACACAGTCACACCCATTTGTTTACATATTCATCTGTGTGGCTACTTTTGCTCCACAATGGCAGAGATCATATGGCCCCTAAAGCTGAAATATTTACCATACAGTCTGAACAGGGAAATTTTCTGACCCCTGTTTTAAGCTACTAACTTCAGCAGTGGTTTGTTATGCAGCAGGAGATTAATATAACAGGTGTTTTATCTAATGAAACTAGAGAAAAGTGTAAATTTGCACTAAAAGCAAGTATATGATACAACAGGAGAATACAATGGACAAAGAGAAGTAAAGAGAGAGGAGAGGACAAAATGTCCAGAGAGGGAGATAAGATGCAGGGAGAAGATTTGATTAAAAAAAAAAATGGGAAGAATAGAGGAAAGGGAGAGAAAAGAGGAAGAGGAACAGGTTTCCTGTGGAGTGAGTATTATAGTCAAGAGTAGTGTTTGAACACTGGAATTTTTTGGTTCACAGCTATGAAGTTTTTTATTTAGTAAGTGGTCGCTATTTATATTACAATGAGTGAAATCATCAGTGCTAGATGTCAGCACAACATTCGTTTTCCCTTAATCAGTGTCTCAGAACTGTGATTCTTATTAAGTGTGTAATATGCTCAGCTAAAGTATTAATGACCCCAGACTACCTTCAGCAAGGAGTAGTCATGTGTCTTAGTCACTTGGGGGCCGTTATAACAAAATACCATAAACTGGCTGGCTTAGAGACAACAAAAATTAATTTCTTATGGTTCTGGAAGCTGGGAAGTCCCAAGATCAAGGCACCAGCAGAACTTTCTATGAACCAGAACTTTCTGGTTCATAGAAGGTGCCTTCTAGCTGTAACCACACATGGTGGAAGGGCAAAGGAGTTTTCTCAGGCCTCTTTCATAAGGACAATAGTTCCATTTATGGGGACACCAGCATGATGACAAATCACCTCCCAAAGGCTCCACCTCCTAATACAATCACCTTGGAATTAGGTTTTCAATATAGGAGTTTGGAGGAATACAATTTATACCATCACATGGCTCAGTTCTGGCCGTGAGATGTAAGCAGAAATCACTGGTAGGGACTTTATGGTAATCCTTTTAAAAAGACAGACAGCTGGCTTTTGCTTCCTTTTGCCTTTTGCTTTTGTCATTTTGCTCATTCTCCTGCCTAGACCTTGGATGTGATTTGCATAATCATAACTAGCATCTCATAACCAGGAAAATCGAAGCCCTGAGATAAGGATGGTGAAGCAGGAAGACAGAATGAACCTAGGTCCCCAAGACCACCTCTGAATGGTCATA
This sequence comes from Hyperoodon ampullatus, assembly GCF_949752795.1. Lineage (NCBI taxonomy): Eukaryota > Metazoa > Chordata > Mammalia > Artiodactyla > Ziphiidae > Hyperoodon > Hyperoodon ampullatus. Next base: position 84,917,409 of record NC_136918.1, on the reverse strand, counting down.
AGGGTCTTGGGCTATCCACCTGCATACTTTTTGTTATGTGAGAAAAATGACCCATTCTCTGTTTATACCACTATTTTTCAGGTTTCTGTTACTTATAGCAACAATAAATCATAATAATCCAGATAGCATCCTTACCTTTTCCTAGGAATCCAGTCCTGTCTTCAAAAAGCTGGCAGATTAAAGGGTGAAGAGTTGAGCTACAACATGAGAACCGCTCTCCTTTTTTCCTGAGCTATAATTTAGTGTTGATCAAGCTGTCTCTACTCATCGTGTTGTAAATGATAAAGAATAAACGCATTCTTCTGATATTTAGGCTTCTTGGGAGTGAGAAATAGAAATTAGACTTAATTACTAGCAAAATTACATTAGACTGCTTAAACTAATGTATCATAACTTTCCCTTAAATTGCACATTCCTTTTAATCCACTAAGAAGGTAGATGAAAGACTTTTGTAAGTTTTAGTATGGAAAGATCTATGGTGCCATTAAAACGAAAACCTTGTGTCTGTTTTATCTTTTTTTTTAACCTATGAATTGACTGATTGAATTCCACAATTATCTTCAAACTAATCTTCCCTTCTGGGGTGGGTGTTCTGACACCAACAAATTCTCTAATTATTTGACACCAACTCAGTGTCCAATAATTCAATTCAGTTCTGACACTGACTAAGTGGAGTTAGCCCAGACTCTACAGGCTAAAAGCTCAGTCCCACAAGACTGCCCCCACTTCAGACACCTGTTGCAAGTCCTGGGCCAACAGTATTTCTGACCAACCAGCTCTAAGTTGGGGGTTCCCACAACTCCTTCCTCAGGTTTGATAATTTGTTAAAATGGCTCACAAAACTCAGGAAAACACTTTATTTATGGTTACCAGTTTATTACAAAGAACAAAACTCAGAACAGCCAAATGGAAGCAATGCACAAGGCAAGGTAAGGGGAGCAGGGGCACAGAGCTTCTATGCCCTCTCTGGGCATGCCACCCTCCCAGCTACTGGGTGTGTTCACCAACCCAGAAGCTCTCTGAATCTCACTGTTCAAGAGTTTTTATAACCCACTTCTCAGCCCAGAGTTGGGAGAGGGGAGGAGAGAGCTGAGTATCCCCACCCTCTAATCACTTGTGTCGTCTTTCTGGGGACCAGCCTCTATCGAGAGGCTACCTAAGGGCCCCATCCTAACTCACCTCCTTTTCGTAAACTCAGGTGCTATGAAAGAGGGCTTTATTTACTCCTATCACTCAGGAAATTCCAAGGGTTTCTGGAGCTCAGTGCCAGAAACCAGGAAAAGAATAAACAAATTGCCTATTATACCACATCCCTCATTCCTTTTTCTTCCTCTAGCTAACCATAACAATGACATACACACAAAATCCATAGAGTACTTTCCCAAGCAGTTAAGGAGATGAGTATGAAGTTCATAAAATCATCAACCCTTACACCTGTTAGAGGAAGTAATGGTAGCCGAATATTAAAGTCTTCAGATAATCCTTGAGTGCTAGTTGATAAAAGTCTCATAGACCCCATCTGACATTTCCACCGCAAATTATCCATAAAGTCCAGGTTCTTTCCAGGCAGATGGGTGCAAAAGCCCTCAATCTGGGTCAATCTACCCAAAGAGATGGATTCCCTGAACAATAGATTCCTTTATTTATGAAGAATGAAAGTCTCCCTGACGTCAGCTTGTCAAATCTTTCAGAATCTTTGACACCTCTGAATAGCCTAGTTCAAGGCAGAAAAAAAATGGTATTTCCATCTGATACGGAGCTCAACAACTCTTTAGATTATGGAATGATTGTCTGAGTTCATATAGACTAAGTGTTACCCAAAAATCTGGTTACACCTCTTGGTGGGTGTGGAGCTGAAAGACACAACCAAGCCAAATGTCGGGAGAAGGAAGGACTATTACTTGCAGCAAGTAAGGAGGACACTAGGGATCTTTCCCAAAGCAGTGTCTCCCTGAACATGAAAACTGGGGAAGTTTTAAGCTAAAGGTATATGTATATTCATGAAGGTCAGAAAAGGTCAACATCATCATCCCTTATGTTCCAGTTGATCTGGTGGTTGAGCACTTCAGGCTAATCTTTACCATTGAAACAGAACTGGGAGTCTCTACAATTTATATATTATCTTTGTTATTGTTACTTCTCTTGCTGATAACAGTTTCTTATCTTGCCTGATAACATTTCTTTGATACCTTAAGATCATTAATTCCTGAGACCTGTTCAAGGGTAAGCATTGTGGCCAGGCTTAGGTCCCAAGGTGGCTTAGACCAAAACTGGCTTCTCTTTTTTTTTTTTTTTGCGGTACGTGGGCCTCTCACCATTGTGGCCTCTCCCGTTGTGGAGCACAGGCTCCAGACGCACAGGCTCAGCAGCCATGGCTCACGGGCCCAGCCACTCCGCGGCATGTGGGATCCTCCCAGACTGGGGCACGAACCCGTGTCCCCTGCATCGGCAGGCAGACTCTCAACCACTGCACCACCAGGGAAGCCCTGGCTTCTCTTATGTTAAGAAAGCCATGCCTGATTCTCTTTGTCCAGGGACCCCCTACCCTTTCTGCTTACATAGGAATAGGAGGAAATCTATAAATGGGACAAAGGTTTAAGTCAGCTATACTAACTGAAGTTCTATCTAGAAGAGGCAATGTTAGAAGTTTGAGACTTTCAGCATAAAAGGCCTCTTTGGACCTTCAATTTTGTTAAATCTACTTGAAGAGACCTGCTCAGACCCTTCACAGTTTTCTGTATGAAGTGCCCTTCTTACTCACAAACCCAGAGCCCACCCACCCCTGAGTGCCTAGCCTGAAACTTTGTCTCTCTGACTTCAAGTACCCCCAACAGCACCTGCCTACCTTGACCCCTCTCACACCATCACCTGCCCTCCATCAATCCTTATTATCAGTTCCCTGCTCCAATTGGTTGGATCTGAACCTACCTGACCTCAAATACCATCTGTTCCTGCAGCCGAGCCTGAGGCACATGCACACTGTATCTGTAATTCAGTTACTGCAGTGAGTCCCCCACCACTACGATTTAACAATGATAACTGCCAAGAAAAAAAATAACATGCATTCACACATATGCACAAACAGCTCAGCACTCAAAGCCAATGATCAGATTGTTGTAAAGCTAATTCTTGGAAAAGAGAGGTAGTTCTGATCTTTTCCCTCTTTTCTTTAAAGTTTTAATATAAAGTTTCCTCTTTAGTCAAAAGTTCTTTCAGGAAATAAAAGTTTTACAAAATTATTTTCTGTACCTATATGTACCAAAGCAGTTAGTCAATTCTGATAATTTCATTAAAGAAATACACACAAAACAACTAGTAGATTATCAAATATTTAACTCTGTTTAAGGCAGTATTGTGTAGTACCAGACTAGAAAAGCTAAGGAGTACAATGTAATGGTAAAACTTAGTAGAATCTGACCACTATAGAAAGAAATGAAAATTAAAGCTGGATATATAGTAAAGTAGGATTCCAGTAGGGAAAAATATAGATCAATTCATTTTCAGGATATGAGAACAGATGGTCTAAATATTTGGATGTGGATTATAGCTAATCTAAAAATGCATAGGTAGAGATAAATGTAAGTTAAATATCTGTCTATGTAAATGTTAAAAAAAGTACACATGCGACTATTTTATTTGTGCTTGTATGTAAAATATAATTTATACCAGTATTCTTTTTAATGCTTTCAAAGAGAAAGCCAATTGGAAGGCTTATAAATATATAGCAGAAATAACTGAAACACAGAACAAAATAAGTTTTCTAATAAGATGTAATAAATAAGTAGGGATATAAAACGAATGATGACTAAAAAGTACCAAGTGCTTTAAAAATCTGTCATTAAACAAGATAAATTGAAGACAGTAGACAGAAACTAATGGCAAAAAGCAAGCTGGAGATAAGTATTCCTAAGTAATCAGAATGAAAGAAATGCATCTGAACAACAAAGGCATAAAAACTAGGAGCCAGCATATGTTTGGCAATCTTTTCTGTGTAGCTATACTGAACTGACCAAAACACTGCCAATTTGTTTTGTTTTGTTTTCTGCCATCATAATGGATAGTTACTGAGCAATTGATTGTATTATTGTGCAGTTGGTTGGATTTGGTCATTAAGATGGATGAAATGATTGGACCTAGTGTTTCATGGTCTGGTGGTCTTGGTCACCTTAATGACCCAGTTGTATTGACTGTGCAGAAACCTGACCACCGTGTATTCTCTCCATCTCCAACTGATATATTCTTATAATCCATATACTGTCCTTAGAGCTGTTTCCATGCTGTCTGTGTTTTTTTAAAGTCTCAGAGAAATAAAGAGCTGCTAAAGGAGATCTAAAATTAACACAAACCAGCAACATAACTATATTAAGATAGACAAATCTGTAAACATATTTTAGATAATGAATTCATGAACACCACCTACTACTGAGAAGCTTTTTTAAAAAGCTGCAAGATAAACTTTTCCTATGGAATTTATTAAATTAAGGTTTGTAGATCCTGACATGCCTTCCTTCATGCCCCACCCCCATATAATTTTAACTCACACATTAAGTGTAAATTGGAGCCTAGCAACTGCAGGGTATGGTGCCCAGATCGCCTGACTGAATTCTTTTTTGTGTGTGTGGTATGCGGGCCTCTCACTGTTGTGGCCTCTCCCATTACGGAGCACAGGCTCCGGACGCGCAGGCTCAGTGGCCATGGCTTACGGGCCCAGCCGCTCCGCGGCATGTGGGATCTTCCTGGACCGGGGCATGAACCCGTGTCCCCTGCATCGGCAGGCGTACTCTCAACCACTGCGCCACCAGGGAAGCCCCTGACTGCATTCTTTAGTGCTGCAAACCTACAGGCTTGGTTCTGTGTCCCAGCCTGAGCCACTGCTGACTGAGGCTGCTGAGACATTGAATTAAATCCTAATCTCTAGACCTGAGGCCTGAACACTCAACTGTGCCTCTTGGGTTTTCTTCATGCTTTCCAAACATCCTTTGTTGCCCCTCAGCTCCAAATGCTGGAATTCCTGGATGAGTCCTGGATGCCTGTGTAGCCTGTGGTATAGCACTACCCCTGGTATTGGACCTGGCCACCTCATCTTATTTCTGTTTAACTTCCTCCTCCTTGGTTTGCAACCAGTCATCCAGAGACAGTCATCTGCTTCCTATGACCAGAGCCCCACTCTCAACTGCTGTACATCTCTCTAGGACCTGGACCCACCTGGCACCTGTCAGCTCTCCACTCCAGGAACTGGAGCCTTGCCCAAACATAGCCTTCTGTCAGGGATTCTACGACATATGGGCACATCTCCCAGATTCATGAATGCCACCTGCCTGGCTCCCAAGGGCTCACCCCCTGCTGTGCCCTGTGCTACCAGATTGGACTTGGTGCCCAAGATTGCTTGAATCATGCCTGAGCTTGCTCTACAATTTCCAGCTGGGCTTTGTCCTTGCCCTTTCTTGGACCAGCTCTATAGTCCATCTCCTTGGCTCCTCCTCCACTGGCCCAATGCTTCTAATATTTAACATGTTTCGCCTGCAAAACCCACTCACACCTCAACCTAGTGAAGGAAGCATCAAACTGGGGGCCAGGAAACCAGTGTTTCTAGCATTGTCTTAAACACCATCATTTTGACCTTCTGGGTCTTGGTTATCTGACCTCCACAGTGAAGGGGGTTGGAACACACGATGCTGGAATCTCCTTTTAGATCTGATCTTCTTTAACTCTATGAAAAGGCTTAAGATTTGGTTTAGAGATGTGAAGAAATTATAAAATGAGCATGTGTACCGTTGGTGAGAAATGTTTCTATTAGGATGACTCAAAGGTTAATATTATACATTCTGATTTGGTTCTGTTTAGTATTATATTCATGATCTAGAAAAGGGAATAAACAGAACGATAGTGAAAATTGCAAATTATATTAAAATTTGAGTTATTAGCACTGGTGAAGAGAAAATAATACGAATGGGCCTAAAAAGGTTAGAAATATGAATTAAAAAGATTAGATTTTTGCCTACAAAAATGCCATCAAATACATCAAGGGAGAAAAATTATTCAAAATAGATGCTGTGTATGTGGGAAAGCCAGCATAAACATTGTCCAAACTATCCAGAGACAAGTTTGCTGCATTTTTTGAATGAAGAAAGCAATGGAGTAATGTAAGATAAAAACTAATACAAATTAGGAAACAGAGCAGTGATCAGACAGTTCCATCTGATTTCACCCACTAAGGTAAATGGGACTTGATTTCCAACCCCATTTTCCTTACTTTTCTCCCACTATGGAATCTAAAAAGAAAAGCAAGATATTTACTTTTCTAATCTCCCTCCAAGATATTTACTTTTTCAGGTATGATCATTCAACTCAGTTCTGACAAGTGACTCATAGGGCAAAATCTGCAGGGAGGATTCTGGGAAAGCTATTACTTTCTTACAAAAGGGGACAGATATCAGTGCTGTCCCTTCCCCCTCATACCTGCCTGGCGAGTATCTGTAATACCTGGAGCTGCAGCAGCTATTTTACTACCAGAGGCCACACATGGAATTGGAGGTGGGGTGGCAGGAAGCAGTTAAAGGTGGCAGAGAAGAAGAAAGAACCCGGATCTCTAATGATCCACCTATGTGATGAGTGAATGCAAACATTCACCTACCAACACATTTCTTAGTATAGAATACAGCTCAACTCTTACTTTTAAGTCATAATTAATTAAATTTGGTTAGCTACTTATAGCTCTAAAACCTTCTTAATACACCCATTTTGTTCCTGGTTTTGTTTTAACACACATATACATCCACTCCAAAAACTTTTACCTAACAATAATGACTCTTATGTAAGTGACAAAATTGTGTCTATAGTACCATTTCTGGGACAGGAGAGTTGGATTTGGAAATATTTTATTTCTGTTTTCAAAAATTAAAATGAGAAAAATGTTTATCCCATGAATTAATGAGTGTAATATTGGTATATTTATCTAGAGTTGAATATCTAAAGTCTGGGTTGAGAATATAGATGTAAAAGTACTAAACTCCAAAAGCCAGCATTAATTCACCAAGAGAAATTCATGCTAGTTTACACATTACTCTCTTTGACTGAGATATAAAGTATTAAAGAAAGAAGTTACTCATTCTGGAAAATTTACTGAGTTACCTAGGATGTGCTGGGCTGTGTGCTAAGAAGTGGAGATTCAAAGATAAATAAAATTCAATTCCTTTCTTTAAGAAATGTGTTGGAAAAAAAAGAAGAAATGTGTTGGTTTCCTAATTTCTGTATAATGACAGAAATAGGCAGGTAAGTAAATACTGTCAACAATGTGTGATAAGTGCTTCTTAAGGGCCTGAATGAGAAAGAATAGTAACATATAAGAAAAAGTGGCATGAGGAGAGTGGTCATGTTTCACAGAAAAGAATTTATTTTAGCTGCTACTTGGAAGAATGGGAATTACTTCACTAAACCATGGGAAAAATTTCTGTGAATTGTAGTCAGCACATGTGAAGGCGTGGAGATAATTAAGGCATAGACTTCTTTGGAAACTGCAGTGTATTAGGTGTTTAGGGATGTCATTGGAGAGGTAGGTAGGTAGGTGATGGTGAGGCATTTGGACCTTTTCCTGCAGTTAACAGGGAGTTACTGTGGGAGAGTAAGCAGATGAGGTTCATGATCTGGGAAAGTTGTTTTAGAAAGATGACTCTGGTGGTGGATAGAGTATCGATTAAAGAAGTGAGACTGCAGACAGGGGAAATAGAAGTTAGAAATCTATCCCGCACACCAAAAAATCAGACAAGAAATGAGAACCTAAAGTATTAATATCTAGAGGATTTCATGACATACTGAACGTGGGAGAAGAGGAAGAGAGAGGTTTCCAGCACATTTTTGGCCTCAGCAAGTGGGTGAGTGGCTAGTCCTATAAACCAGAATAAGGATTACAGGAGGAGGTGCATATTTTGGTGAGAAGATGTGGGGGGAAGATAAGATGTTCATTTTGGGAGAGTGAATCATGCACATGGAGATCTGCATTTGAAGCACAATTGCAACAAGTTCTCAGCTGAAAATACAGAACTCGGAGTTGTACAGAAAGATGTGGTGGTGGTGAAAGCTGTGGGCTGTGCTGAGGATGCCCAGGCAAGTGGTGACTGGGGAAGAGAAATCTAACAAGAAGAAAGAGAAGGAATTTAGAGATGGAGAAGGGGAATTAGGCGAGTGAAGTGTCATTGAAACAAAGATAAAAAGAAACTAAAGAAAAAACTAAACAAGAGTGGTTAGTCTTGAAGCTGCAGAGAAGCCTTATAAGGTAAGAAATAAGAAGGTGTGTGGTGTGTGTGTGTGTGTGTGTGTGTGTGTGTGTGTGTGAGAGAGAGAGAGAGAGAGAGAGAGAGAGAGAGAGAGAGAGAGAGAGAGATAGAACAGCTATGAGGTTCCTGGTGACCTAATTAAAGCCAATGGCTTGGTGAACACAAAAGGCTAATTGCCAAGAACTGAGAATTGGAGAGGAGGTGAAGAAGTGAAGATGGTAGGCAGGGGGACACAATGAGATGCAGAGGTAGGGTTAAAGGAGAGTATATTATTTATGAAGAGGTGGAAGAAGCTAGAATCCTTTAAAAGATGAAGCTAAAGATTCAGTTGAGAGGAAGAAAATGATGATACAGGAGAAGGAATAGGAGGACTAAGCTCTCTGAGAAATTATGAGATGGTCTTCCAAACATGCAGGGGAAACTTTCCTCTCCACTTTGCCAGGTTTGGGTGCATGTAAGTCTGAAGGTGGCAAAACAGCCGATGGGTGGAGTCCCTGCCTGAATGCATCTACTTTCCAAGTGAGAGCAAAGACATGGTATTGGTCATGCTGAGAATAAAGGGGAGAGATAGAATAATAAGCCCCAGTAAGAGGAAAAAAATGAAATCTGCAATCTTCCAAATGGGAATAGGGCAGAGTGGAGAAACAAAGATTCTCCAGCACTGCTTCTGTGCTATGTTTGTATGATAGTGGGGTGGAGGTAGAAGAAGAGAGATTGAAAAGACAAAAGAAAGTTAGCCTAATTAACGAATCCTGGAGAAAGTGATCAGCTTTTCATAGGGGGAGTATAGTCTTTTTCTCTGACATGGGAAGAAAGAAGGTGAGGGTTTCTGGTCTTTAGTCATGTGCTTCATAAGTAATCTCTTGAGAGTCTTAGAGACATGGTAGAGAAATTTGGACTGGATGCAAAGGCAATTCAGTAGACAAATACCTCATTGAAGCAATGCTGATGAATGGTTTAATGCTTTTTTTTTTTACAACTTTATTGGAGTATAATTGCTTCACAGTGGTGTATTCATTTCTGCTTTATAACAAAGTGAATCAGTTATACATATACATCTGTTCCCATATCCCTTCCCTCTTGCATCTCCCTCCCTCCCACCCTCCCTATCCCACCCCTCCAGGTGGTCACAAAGCACCAAGCTGATCTCCCTGTGCTATGCGGCTGCTTCCCACTAGCTATCTACGTTAAGTTTGGTAGTGTATATATGTCCATGCCTCTCTCTCGCTTTGTCACAGCTTACCCTTCCCCCTCCCCATATCCTCAAGTCCATTCTTAAGTAGGTCTGTGTCTTTATTCCTGTCTTACCCCTAGGTTCTTCATGACATTTTTTTCCCTTAAATTCCATATATATGTGTTAGCATACGGTATTTGTCTTTCTCTTTCTGACTTACTTCACTCTGTATGACAGACTCTAGGTCTATCCACCTCATTACAAATAGCTCAGTTTCATTTCTTTTTATGGCTGAGTAATATTCCATTGTATATATGTGCCACATCTTCTTTATCCATTCATCGGATGATGGACACTTAGGTTGTTTCCATCTCCGGGCTATTGTAAATAGAGCTACAATGAACATTTTGGTACATGACTTTTTTTGAATTGTGGTTTTCTCAGGGTATATGCCCAGTAGTGGGATTGCTGGGTCATATGGTAGTTCTATTTTTAGTTTTTTAAGGAACCTCCATACTGTTCTCCATAGTGGCTGTACCAATTCACATTCCCACCAGCAGTGCAAGAGTGTTCCCTTTTCTCCACACCCTCTCCAGCATTTATTGTTTCTAGATTTTTTGATGATGGCCATTCTGACTGGTGTGAGATGATATCTCATTGTAGTTTTGATTTGCATTTCTCTAATGATTAATGATGTTGAACATTCTTTCATGGTTTAATGCTTTTGTGGAGGGAAAATTGTATTTGCATGGCCAAGGATTCTGTCCTTGGCCTTGTCGGGCGTTTTTTTTTTTAATTCAGTGCCTCAGCTAGAGATACATAAGGCTTGTTCGTCACATGTGTAGATGACATGAAGCCAGAAAGGATAAAGATGACAGAAATGTGGGATGACAGAATTAGGATCTAAAGAATTATTGACAGGGTGAGATGATTGGTTGACTTTAACAAGATGAAAATAAACAAGAATACATATACAATAATTTATCCAGATGAAAAAATAAAACAAAAGTTAACAGCAGAACTAGACAACTTCAGGAACACGTGAAGAGAACTTGGTTTATCAGGGTCACACATAAACAAAGGCTTCAAATTGGAGTAAGTAAGTGATGTGCTAGATATGGCTGGATGAGCTTTTGCAAACTAACTTAAATTTTCAGGAATTTTGCAAGCCAGTAGTTAAACACAGCACTATTAAAAATTCAACTAATTACAAGCTAAAAATTTAATAAATTTTATTAAAAACAAATAATATTCAAAACAAATCACTTCCTAATTTTAAAGATTTTACTATTATCTATGCTCTTGAGATTATTTATGTCTATTGTATCTACTTGGTGAAAGTACTATACCATGTTATTTTGCTGTGCAGCTCTCCCCTGCTCTGCATTCATTGATGCCACATTTGCAGTTTGAAAAATGCCATGGTAGGAATATTTACACCAAGAAAGTTGGCAAATACTACAAATCATGTCTCCCTCACCCTACCCCCTGGAGAGCCAGTTGTTAAACATATACCAGCACACTAGTGAATAGGTTCACAGTTCCTCGATATGGTGGTGGGACACACACACACACACACACACACACACACTTACACACAGCTCTTACAGTCCTGTGATGTATTAATTGATCCTTAACGTCTAAAATTATGGCAGTGATTTATTCTTTTCTCACCTCAAGCGTAATTACCAGTTAGGGATGCTACATTTTAAGGGATATATATAAATTGTAGTGAGTTGAAGAGGTAAGAGTGTAACCAAAGTGTGCAGAAGAATCAGGGAGGATGGATGAATTGTTTTTCAACATTTGCTGGAATAATATGTGAAAGAGATATTTGTGGTGGCCCCAGGGAATGCAAACAGGACTATCAGGGGGCCCTTAGAGGGAGACAAATATCAGTTTCTATAGGAAAGACCATCCCAACAGTTGTCAAAAGTTAAAAATGAAAAGCTTTGGAAGTAACATGCTTTCCTTCAAGCACAGGATGTTTTAACATTTGGAAACAGCAAATGGAGAACTTGGGCCAGATGACATTACAGGTGTCATCCAACCTCATGGGATCTTTGAAGTTCAGGGGCAGGCAATGCAAATGACTGAAGGTGTGCAGGGTCCGACTTCTGTGAAGCTGATTATTTGAAGACTTCTTAAGAGGGAGCATATATCCTCGTTGTCCATCAGACCATTAAACACACCTACTCTGATGAAGGTCCAGAAGATGACAATCTGCTAATGTGAGGGAAAGAGACTCCTAATACATCAGATGTTAGGAATGAGGATGATAAAACCTTACAGAGATTTCTTCAATTAAAAAAAAAGCAAATAAAACTTTTGATTAGTTAGTATCAGGGAGATAGACAAGATAACATTTTTCAGCTCCAATTTCTATAATTCCAATCTTTCAATGCTGTATAATCTAAAGAATTGGATTAAAAATATGAAATAATATAATATCACCTTCTAGTATTCAACATTTATATGTGGATTAGAGAGACCATGGTGTGATATGGAGTATAGCGCACTTGTGGATAACCTGGGAGAATTATTACAGGCTAATTTTGTCTGGGAAATTCAGAGAGATTTTAATCAACAAAGAATCTTGAGAAGCCTAAATGATGGAATTTTTTGTGGAATTTTAGAGAAGTTTGGGATTTTGAAATGAAGGAAGAAATAAAGTACTTGGAAGTAGAAAACTAAATAATCAGCAGAAGAGTTTGGGAGGATCTTGCAGGTACTAGGAGGGATTTAAAGGAAGATCAGATGAGGATTATTGGGAATATATATTCCAGAACCTTAAGGACATAGAATGTTCAAGAAAATTCTGTGGACAGAGTACATTAGACACTGTAGGTGTGTTTTTATGGCTTCACAGTGAATAAGTTTAATGTAAAGAAGAGTAGACTTGGATTTTAGACAAAGAATGACCAAGTTGGTTAAGCAAAAACACTCAATTCTAGGTTTGTTAGAATGATGGTGGAGTGAAGAAAAGGAAAAGGGGGAAAAATAACACAAAGGGTTGAATTATGCCCTCTTTGAGAACTGAAATCAATAATGTTTAATTAAAACCTGTCAAGGTTTCAAGCCAAGATGAGTAAATAAAGTAATATGAAGCTATATATCTGAAATTTCTTTTACTATCCAACTAAAAATGTATAGTATACAAAACCTCCCAACACTGCCCTGGTCTATAGAAAACAGTGCATTTTAGAAGGAGGTAGTAAAGTATCATAGTAAAAGAGGTATCATAAGACATGGGAGAACATAAAACATGATTAGATTAGGGATATTGTCTTTGAGGAAGGACACTTGCCTAATTCCCCACATGATGGCAGTTAACATTTAATGGAACCCAAATGGGGAGCTTCATGTTTGGAGACCACCAGGAAGCTGCATTTTGTCATTTCTCCAACCCTTGCATTCCAGAAGGAAATTAGAATGGGACAAAATCAGGATATGTGTGGAAATGGTGAGAAACATAACCACATCTGTGTAGAAAATAATAACTGCAGATTAAAACCACTGGGGATCCTGAAAATCAATGTTTAGTTCTAACAACCTTCCTCCCTCCCTTTTTCCCTTCTTCTCTCCTTCTCTCCCACTCTCCTACTCTTCTTTAACAATTATGTATTCAAGACTCAGTGGCTCTACTATACTCAATACTGGAAACCAGAAGCAAATTTACCAAGATGCTAATTCCTCCAGGTTTCCTCACTTGCATGGGCCACATGCCACATGTTTGTATGTTTCTATATAATTTGAAATAGGAAGATATTTTAATAGCAATCCATTAAGACTACTACCTCTTTCCACTCAAACTCTCCCTCTGCAACACTTCCGCTCATATCAGGTTGTGTTGAATGGCTGTGGGCCATTTTGGGAACCAGGTAAGATGAGGTTGCATTGGTGTTACATTTCTATTGGGTTTAATGGGATATATTTATATATTTTATAGTTATTCATGTAGAGTTAAGTTAATGCTAGCCATCCATGGCCCCAAAGAATACCGTGTGCCAACTCACCAGACATGGCAACCTGAAGTGCAGAACCAGAGGCTGAATTATAATATAAACAGCACCTGGCCTATATCATGTGGCACCACAGTCATGTGGTAAAGATGAGAAACAAGGTTGGAAATATATGAAGTCAGAAGCTAGTCTGTGGGACAATCTTCCAATCATCAGCTATGTTCATTTTTAAGTGGGAGATTAAGTTCTTATCAAAGCCTGACCAAAACCGAAGTTTTTTTCTGTCAGGAATAAATTTGGTAATAAATTTGGTAATGGCACATAATTCAATTATAAATGTCTAGTACATATTTTTCTCTTTCCATAGCAATTATTTGAAATATAATTTCACAGAATTCCTGTGTTTTTGTATTACTGCTAGTGCCCTACACTGAAAATAAATCTGTATGTGAAATCTCACTTTTTTTTTTAAAGATTTTTTTTTTGATGTAGACCACTTTTAAAGTCTTTATTGAATTTGTTACAGTATTGCTTCTGCTTTATGTTTTTGGTATTTTGGCTGTGAGGCATGTGGGATCTTAGCTCCCTGACCAGGGATTGAACCTGCACCCCCTGCATTGGAAGGCAAAGTCTTAACCACCGGACCGCCAGGGAAGTCCCAAATCTCATGTTTTAATCCTCCAGCTATCAATAATAAAAACAAATCCAATCAACTATGTTAAATTAGATTATCCGTTCCATTCTCCTTTAGAATATTATATACAAAGTCATTGTCATACAAAGAGATGAACAAAGAACATGTAGTCAAAAAAAAAGAATTATAGAGATGTATCAATTCTTTAAAAAATATATTTATTTTTCTGACTTTTGTGATGTGTGTGGTATACATCAATCTTTGAAATATATCACTTATGATTTCTTATTTCAAATAAATATTCCCTTTCATATTTAACTTGTATTCTTTCTCTTAAAGAAGGCCTCCCCAAATCATATAAGCTTTAGGTCCCATAAAACCCATATATGCCCATGGAGGAAACATCAGAACAAATTTTTTTAAACAAATTAAGAAATGGTGCTTGCCATACAGCAATGTACATTCCAGGGAGGAGGGAAGAGAATAGTTTGAAGGGAATAGAATAGAGCTGTGTGAAAAGTTCTGTGGCTCCTTTAATGATCAAATTAGATGAAGTTCTCTAATTTCTGCCTCTTATGGTGTGACGGTGGCAGATGTTTGTATAATTTGATGGAATTTTTCACCTCAGCTGCTTAATACACTCAGTAAGCCACTGAGTTCAATTTGTTCATACAGGCAATCTCAAACTTAGTCGCTGTGTGGCTATTGAGTCTTAGCTTATGGGCTACATGTCTTTCATCTTCTCTTCCTGTGCCGCCAGCACATGCTTCCCTTCCTAAGATATCCTCATTCTGGGATACTGGCTACTCAGAGATTCAGATGGGCTCCAGAGTGTGCTGGAAGGAGAAACTCTGAGAGGATTGGCAGCAAGTCTGGAAAGACAGACGAAGATTTAGAGGGTCCTAAAAATGATCCAGGTCTTGGCTTCAGACTCTTGTCTGCCTGCAGGAAACAGGATGAATTCTGGCGATGAGGCCATACTGAAATGCTATCAGCCTAATTAATATGGTGACATCACATCATAGACGCTCACCTTTCCTTGGAACCAGATGTAGCCTGTCTGCCTGGAAGACTTTGGCAGGCTCAGACAACTTCTGAGTTTTCTTTCTTACAATCTGATCCTGTGTTGCTCTTGAACTTTTTAAAGCTTCCATAAAATGAACACTTTCAGAACTGACTCATCACCTCCCTTACGATACCAGGTCTCTTTCTGGACCTCCTCACATCTGAGCTTCGTATTCTCATTCTCCAGCCTGCCCAAGTTCAATCTCCAAGCCACTTTTGGTTCTTCCATTTTTCTCTTCCCTCTTGATATTCTTCTGTGAGGTATTGATAAATGAGACAGAATATGTAAAGCATAAGATATGTGATACCTGAAACATACTAGGCACTCAACAAGTGACAGTTCACTTTCTCTTCCACCATCTCTTCCTGCTCTGGGCATTAGAACAGTTCCATGCTCCTCTCACTGAGCTCCACTGTTTCTCTCTCTCCATTCCATACTATACAACATCACCATAGGCATGCTCTACAGTGTTCCTACTCACAAGCTTTATGTCTAATCCCCTGCAGCTAGTTGACTTGTGTTCCTCAAAAAGCTGTATCCCAGTCCTAACTCCCAGGATATGCATGTGACCTGGCATGGAAAAAGGGTCTTTGAAGATGTGATTAGCTTAAGGAAGATGAGATCCTCCTGGATTTAGAGTGGACCCTAGAGTCGATGACAGGTGTTCTTATAAGAAGAAGGGAAGACCATGTGAAGATGGAGGCAGAGATTGGAGTGATGCCCCTTCAAACTGGGGAATAGCAAGGACTGCCCACAATCACCAGAAACTAGAGATAAAGGTATGGAATGGATTCTCCCTCAGAGCCTCCAGAAGGAATTAATCCAACCAATACTTTAAACTCAGACCTAAAAAAGGTGAGAGAATAAATTTCTAGTATTTTAAGCACCTGAGTTTGTGGAAATTTGTTATGGCAGCCCTAGGACACTAATACACTCTTTTCGCCTGGTCCTTGGGTCCTTCTTAGTCTGGGTGTAGCCAATCCTTCCAAGATTCTCTCTTACTACTCTCCTTTACAACACCCCTTCTTCTGCATATTGACAGTCCTGTGATCATGTGATGGTTATTTGTCCATTTTTTCTTTTCTGACATAATCCTTTTTCCTTTTCTGAAATTCACTGTGTCTTCTCTACTTGTTCAACTCCTAAATATGAAATGAAAGGTGTACCCAAGTCCACAGTGATTTCTCTCCTATTCCGAATTCTTAAAACACACATTTGACATTGAATTCTGTTTTGTTCAAAAGGCACTTGTTTTACTTTTCACATGTGTGTATGTCCTTGAGATGTTTTTGCAACATAGAAAATGTTGGATAAGTGAATCAAGTCAGAAAGTACTGGTAGAGAACACAGGTGTTATGGGCTGAATTGTCTCCTCAAAAGTCATATGTTGAAGCCCTAACCCCCAGTACCTCAGAACGTGACTGTATGTGGAGCCAGGGCCATTTAAGAGGTAAGTAAGGTTAAATAAGTTCATATGGGTAAGCTCTAATCCAATTGGCCTGATGTCCTTTAATAAGAGGAAATTTGGATACAGAGAGACACCAGGGGTGCAGAGGTGCCCCTGGTGTACAGAGAGACCACCAGGGGAAGAGGCAGCGAGAGGGCAGCCATCTGCAAGCCAAGGACAGGAGGACTGGAACAGACCCTTCCCTTACGGCCCTCAGGGGAAACCAACCCTGCTAGCACTTTGATCTTGGTCTTCCAGCCTCCAGAACTGTGATCAAATAAATTTCTGTTGCTTAAGCCACCTAATCTGTGGTATTTTGTTATGGCAGCCATACCATGCTAATACAGCAGGCGAAAGGCTAAGACTAAAAGTTAAAAAATAAATAAATAAATTTCTGCAAGAGGGAGAGAAAAGATGAACATATTCTCTACCTGATTGGATGACACTCTTTTCTCAAGTACCAGTCATAAAATGGCAGGTTATGTGACAGAACCATTTGTAAAGCCTAGCAACTTATGGGTTTGTTATGAAAAGCAGCATCACTCTTTAGTATGAAATTCAAAGAGCTCTGAGAATGGAACTGGGACTTGGCCTTCACCTCTCTTCACCTTCTTCTAGAATGATGTTATTACCTAACCTATAGTCAGGAAGTTACCTGATGTTCTCATGAATTAATCATTAATCTAAAATTCTTTAAGGGTGTAAATTTAGGCATTTTCTGGGATTAGTTATAAGGCTATACAGATTAGTGAATCCATTGAAGAGTTAGCTGGTGGGGATCAGGGCAATACTGGTTATTTAATTTATTTTTATTTTATATATATATATTTTGCCAAGATCATATCAGTGTGTGCTTTTTTTCTTCCTCATGCTTTTGCCATCCTATAACCTCCAGTGCTCAGCGGAAAAATAATATATTAGAATTTATTCCATGTTATTCAAACTAAATTTGGAATCTTGAGCTCCCTTCTGAGAAGCAGTTTTTAGAGGCTCATTGACAGAATGTAGTATGTCCAGAGGGAAGCATCCAAAATTGTGAGGACTCTAAACACTGAGGCACCTGAGGGTGGTTGAAGTAGCTAATGTTTGGTCAGAAATATATATACAAAGGGCTCACTATTGGATGCAGGTATCAGCATATTCTTCATGGCTCTTGAGGGTAAGGGCTGGGCCTAATAGGTGGACCTTTCAGAATGCTGATTTCGTTTCAACATGAAAACTTCCACTGCAGAGTCTAAACTCTTAAGGACCGAAGTAATGAGGTGTAAAGCCTGTTGAGTGTCAATGTATTTTAGTAGTTAACAGGGTTTGGAGTTGTGACTTTACCTCTTATTAGCTGTGTGTCCCAGTCTAAGTACTTAATTTACTTAGCTTTTGTATTCCCAAAATGAAATTATTCCCAAAATGAATTATTTTCATTGCATCAAAATGAAAATAATGATTGCACCTATCTCATTTTGAATATTAGGTGAAATAATATATGTAAAGTGCTGAGGAAACTGATGTTAACAGGGGTGGTTTGACATGTTAAGTCACAAAGTTCATCCAGGCCTATGCCTGGTTTTGAGCTCTAGACTCTGATTTAATTATGCCACATTGTTTCCAAGTTTCCTCCCAACAAATAATGGGGTAAAGAAGATATAAATGGGGGCTGAGGGGAGTGCATTGAAAGGGAAATGAGTTGGCCCCTTTCCATAGCCAGCTATGTTCCTTAAGTTAGGCCACAGAGTTGATTAAGTGACCTTATCTATGAATCTGTTTAAATACCCAAATAAGCAATTTTTTTCTCTCCTGCTCCCAGTTCTCATCCCCTCTGTTTCCTCTCTTTATCCCTCTCCAGCCCCCAGCAGGCTAGGTAGGAGGATCCTAATCCACAGCAGGAATGGCTCTGAGGAAGCTACTTCTTACCCATTCTTCGCCCTCTTCTATCGCTTAAGTACATAGACGGCTGTTTTTGAAAGCTTGGCTCGGACTGGGCTCATTACAACATTAAGAAAATATTAAACTCAGAACTTAATTCTTTTTTTTATCATTAAATATGAAAACTAAGAAGCAAGCCGAGAGGAGTAAAAGACAGAGTAAGGCGGGATCTGAAGCAGTTCATGCTTAGGAAGGCCTCGGGGGATAATTTATAACCCATTTCCCCCTGGGTATCTCTCTGAGATAGTCCATTCTGAGGTAGGTGTACCTTGAATTTTGTCAAAATGTATAGAGCACCTATTAAGCTCAGTGACCTTGATAATAAGTATGATAATAAGCAGTCTGGTTGACAGGTATTAAACAGGCTCATATCTGGGATGGACTAGAAAGAATATGTGCTATTTAATTGGGGATGCTTGTCATCACTAATGAACAACAAGACAATGTTTGAAAAGTTCTTTGAGATATTTACTTGAAAATACCACCAAGGGCTTTCCTGGTGGCACAGTGGTTGAGAGTCTGCCTGCCGATGCAGGGGACACGGGTTCGTGTCCCGGTCCGGGAAGATCCCATGTGCCGCGGAGCAGCTGGGCCCGTGAGCCATGACCGCTGAGCCTGCGCGTCCGGAGCCTGTGCTCCGCAACGGGAGAGTCCACAACAGTGAGAGGCCCGCATAGCACCAAAAAAAAAAAAAAAAGAGAGAGAAAATTCCACCAAAATTTCAGATAAGTACAGTATCTTAGGTAAAGCTACCATGTACTGAGAATGATTTCATTGTGCTTTGCATGCATACATTATATTGTTTGGTCCTCACAACATGTTGGCAAGGTTGACATTATTATCCCTATTTTACAGATTAGAAAACTAGGTGCAGGGAGATTCAGTAACAGTCCCAAGATCACAGAGTACTATAAATCTAAAAATTATGTTATGTACCCTTTTTTTTTTTTTTTTGCGGTACGCGGGCCTCTCACTGCTGTGGTCTCTCCCCTTGTGGAGCACAGGCTCCGGACGCGCAGGCTCAGCGGCCATGGCTCACGGGCCCAGCTGCTCCGTGGCATGTGGGATCTTCCTGGACAGGGGCACGAACCCGTGTCCCCTGCATCGGCAGGTGGACTCTCAACCACTGCACCACCAGGGAAGCCCTATGTACACTTTTTTTA
The DNA here is from genome assembly GCF_949752795.1 of Hyperoodon ampullatus. NCBI lineage: Eukaryota > Metazoa > Chordata > Mammalia > Artiodactyla > Ziphiidae > Hyperoodon > Hyperoodon ampullatus. Next base: position 84,897,770 of record NC_136918.1, on the reverse strand, counting down.
AAGTCACATTTTCCTGTACCCAAATTATGAAGAACCATAGAAGGAATTGAAGAAATAGGCTTCATGATATAATTTTTCTTCTCATAACAGGTGAATTTACTTTATTCTTCTTGCCCAAACTGTGAAATATCATGTTGGGCATGCCAACTAAAGAAATGTCACTAGCCATCCAGCTCTGTGAGGATTACATCATTAGCCACTGCAGTCGCTGAACTTTAATACACCCTGAAAGGAGTTCAGGGTGGAAAACAGGAATGAGGCACTCTGTGCTCTGGGAAAACTGGCAGGACAGGCCTTCAGATAAATATTTTCAGGAGAAATTTTTAAAGAACTTGGATTCTTGCATCTTCCCATACCTAGAAAAGCACTAAAACCATTAACCAAGATATTTGCTCCTTGTCACTAGCAGTAATCTTCTACCAAGGGGGTAAGTGCTGGTTGCACTCACCCCCTTCTCCAAAATCACATATGTGCAGACCTTCCCCCTTACCTCTTTGGAGCAGGTCCTCGGAGCTATCTGGGAGGATGTCTCCAGGCTATAGTCCCCAGTAAGTCCCCAAGTAAAACTGAAACTCAGAGCTCTCACACTGTACGTTTTTATTTCAGTCAACTGGCACCAACAATTTATATTACGCAGACTTATTGTTCAAATATGCTCAGTTTTTTCAGTAAAATTAGAAGAAACTCCAATTTTCAAACAGGTGTATGTGCATTAAGAAAACAACTACCATGTGATTTTAGATATGGATGCTAATTCCTAAACATTAGTTATTATTTCTGCACCCAAGTGCTTAGAATGTTTAAAATGCAGTATATTTGTGTGGATTTTTCAAGTATTTTGGAGCATATATGAGACATGTTTGTGCATATCTAAGTCTTATACATATGTATTTATTTTAAGTTATATGATTACTGAGTACATACAGGATATGATATTCACATGGTCTTTCATTTTTTGAGAGAACTTAACCCTCACACTTATTAATTGTGCATAAAATCTAAATAGCAGATATAACATATTGTATAGGTCTGACTACTCATTCAGAATAGCTGTCCTTTGCTTTTATGATATTGGGAAGAGAAAAGAGTTAGTAAAGAAATAGAAGCACTCCTCAAGCCCCTCTTCTCCAAAACATATTCCATATACTCTCCTGAACGGTCTGGAATATCCTTCTCTGCAGCTACCCCAAAGCCCTCTCAATGCAGTGGGAAAGTCGGTGGGTAATTGGGTCCAGATTGGAGATGTTTAAATATTCATGAGGCTGGCAGGGGACTGGAAGGGGGTGACTGTCTAGAATGGGGGTGGGGCCGGGGGAAGTGATTAGTCATTGAAAGCTAGTGAACAATTCTGAGAAAGAGATCGAGAGACAGGGACGAAAAAGAGGGATAGGCAGTGAGTGGGTGGAGAGAGAGAAAAGAGGAAGAGAGGGAAGAGGAGAGAGAGAGAGAGAGCATGTGCGGTGAGCAATAGCTGTGGACCTTACAGTTGCTGCTAACTGCCCTGGTGTGTGTGAGGGAGAGAGAGAGAGGGAGAGGGAGGGAGAGGGAGGGAGAGAGAGTGCGCTAGCGCGAGAGAGCGAGTGAGCAAGCGAGCAGAAAAGAGGTGAAGAGGGGGGGAAGAAGAAAGAGAGGAGGAAAGGAGAGAAGGCAGGAAGAAGGCAAGGGACGATACGACCATGCTGTGCTGTATGAGAAGAACCAAACAGGTAGACCTAAAGATTTTTACTTCTTGCTGTTGTGAAATTACCAGAGTGCAATATTTCCCTGGAAAGGTAGAAAAAATATTTGAGCCGCTTCTGCTCTGGCCATGGTGCTTGCGTTTCCTTAGCATATGGTAACTGATGCTTGCATCCCAGCTTTTATTCTATTCTTTCACAGTCTGCTTTTGGAATGCTGCTACTAATTAGGATGAGGTTAGAAAAAATACGCCTGTTTGGCTAGAAAAAAAAAAAGATTTTTTTGGCTATTAGTAAATGTTCAGCGTTTTAGGTTTCTGGTTTTGCGGATGTGGATATGGAAATGGGTGTGGAGGAGAAGACGTGGGCTCTACCTACAAGATGGGGAGGCAATCCTTTATATTACTTGCAAAAAGCAGGGTTGAAAGAATATTCAGCTATGAGTATTGCTTGTTCTATCGTACAATTTTTTTTCACATGTGCTGCGGAAGAAGCCTTATTTCCTACATGCATGAGCTTCACATGGGTGCAGGTATTAATGGAAACACATGTGAAGGTTTAATTAATTTATTTATTTTTCAGCGAATGAATGAAACTGTAATTTGGGAGATTTTTCTTTTTTTTAAAGAGAATCTAGAGACAACTGGGGCTGGGGGGAGAAACTGGCCGAATAGAAGGGGAAAACCCCCTTCCCAAGACCAGCAGCCGATTGTGCACCAGCTGGTCCGAGGAGAGGGTGGACCACGCCCCTAGGAGATTCGAGCTCCGATGGGATGGGAAAGACGAGCCGCGTATTACCTGTTGGAAATCAGGTCTCTTCGGCCCTTCCTTTGCGTCCTTCCTGGAATTGTAGTGACCAAAGACGGACTAACATTCCGGATAATAAGCATGGTGACTCATTTTCTTCAGGAAGAAGGACACAAACAAGATAAGCAAGAATCAGAGTCCCCTCCCTCTCTCCCCCACTGCTCAGGTTTTTCTTCCATTTCAAATTGCTCACTTATTTCTTGAAAGACGTTTTAGAAACTTGATTGGGGTGAGGGTGGGGAAGAACGACCAGTAAGGTATTTTGCAGCAACCGACAGTGCCGCGGCATTCTGCAAAGGGGGCTTTCAAACATTGACCGGAACGCGTTTGAGTGATATTGGCGAAGGTTAAGGAGAAAAATGGGTGTGAGACTTGGGCGAGTGTGTGCTTGTACGTGTGTGTGCGTCTCCCTGCGAGGCGAGGCGCTCTTGGTCAAAAAAGACCTTTGCACGTTGATTGTCTTCGGGGTGGGGTGCAAGAGATAGGATTTGGGCATTATTCCTGTGCAGGTATTGCATAGGGGGCAATTTGTAATACACTCGCTGAATTCGAAGGGGGTGGAGGGAGAAGTGGAGAAGAAACAGGCTGCCAGCTTTGCACATTTAGCCAGCGCCCTGGAAGGGGGGCTGGGGGTGGAGGGCAGGGGGCGGGGTAGTGGGGATGAAGAAGGAGGAGGAAGGGGAAGGGAGACAGAAGCAGAATCTCAGAGCAGTGAGTGGAGAGGGTGGAGAGGCAGGGCAAAAATAAATAGATAGATGATAGATAGATAGGGAGATAGATAGATAGATAGATAGATGATAGATAGATAAAGTATATGGCACCTGGGGTTTTGTGAGTGGTTTGTGTAAGGGTGTTTGGGGAAGAGCATGAGAGTCTTACATGTGGCACTTCCCTAAACTGCTATATGATTCCGGAGATTGATGCTTCCACTGGCTCATTTTTCAAACCAGGACATTTCCTCTCCTTGCTTTCCTTCATTCTAATGCATAAATGCAGTAGATACAGGTGGCTGGGTTAAGCACACTGTCAAGGAAATGTTCTGAGGTTGCCCACCTGGTGAGCTGCAGAAATAAAATTTAGGAAGGTGGAGCCCTAAGGAAGACAATGCTATTCATTAAAAAAGCTTTAATTTGGGGGAAGAAAAAAAATGCTGGTTTACAACTTTTTGCCACCCTATGTATACATATACATGTATACACATGCCCCCTCTGACAAAGGAAACCAAGCATGATTTTTCGAAAGGGAATTGAGGCTAAAGAAATTCCCTTCCCCAAAAGGGGACAGCTGCCTTCACTTGAGTCCTCTTACTGACAGCCCCAAATATTCACTAGGATATGTGCAAAGTGATGAAGCCGAAATTGTGTGTTTAGGGAGTTGGAGAATTTCACATGTAAATGTGTACAGTATCCACATACTTTACGTACAACAGTCATGTGTGTACTCTGTGTGGTTTCCATATGCCGGCATGTGTTTCTGCATAATTCATATTCAAGACAGAAAATTGAAAGGTATAGAAATAATCCGATTTTGCCATAAATTTTATACATGTGTACTTCTGTGTGAAATGGTCATGTCCCCTACTGACCACTGCTGTGTATCATTCACATAAGTCAGTATTTAGGATGCCATTAAGTCAGACTAAAGGAAATGGTGTATTCAGGGCGTGGGCTCACACTACACTGACTGGCATTTCTATAGCCTGAGTACTTAGGTCTCACACAGGTTTTGTGCTTGTGGGTGAAATGATCCTATATCATTCATGGCAGAATTGTGTTTATCTTTTTTCTGCCATCTATTCATCACCCTAGCCCTTAATAGGGAATAAAACCAGGGCAAAAACCTGCAAAGGTCTAAACTCTGCCACACCCATGAAATCCAGCAGAAACGTGGGAGGGGGCTGGAGGGATTGCACTTCCTTCCTCTTCCACTTGAGCTGCATAAAGAAGCCATCCTGGATTTCCAAGTTGTAATACATTGCTAATGGCTGAGAAGAAAGCATAAATGATCTTTATTAGCCATTAATTACCACTATAGATTATTATAGCAGAAAGAAGAAAATGGGAGTGGGGTGGAGAGGAGAAGATGGTAAAGGAGTGGTCAAAGGAGGAATAAGATAAAAGAATCCCTGACATTTAATTGGCTTCTGATTTTTCAAATGTCTTGGGGCTAACTTTAAATAGCTTAATTACCATGCATTTTACAGATGATGAAAAACTTGAAAGATCTGTGTCCACAAAGCAAGAAAACTGTGAGGTGTTTCTTTTGTTTAAAAATAAAGACTTTAATTTGTAATCGAAGTAAAAAACACCAGCGCAAGCAAGAAGCCCTTCTAGCCCTCATGCCTTCAACCCCCATCAACATCTGCATTTTTCCACATACAGCAAATGATTCTCATCTTAGCGGGATCTGTGGTTCAGAATTCCAACCTGGCTGCGCTTTTCCCTTGCAGTGCTGGAAAGGTGTGGAAGGATGCTGGCTTGCTGCTTGGTGCAGATTCCTCCTAGTGATAAATTGGATTCCTCCTAAATCTCACCGAGCCACACCCAGTGTCACCCAGGGACTAAGTGAATTAATTAAATGGAAGCATTGTACTTAATATAATTGAAACTGTTCTCTTTTTTTTCTTTTTTAAGTGGTGATTTCTACCACACATTTCCAAATTTAAACAGAAGGAGGAATCATTTAAAGGGCATTTTTTTCCTGCCAAATTATCTAGCCTCGCAGAGGATCTTAGAGAATGAATGGTGAATCTAGAAATGCATTAATATCTGGTGACTCTATAATGCCTTCTAACCCATGCCAAGGTGCATACACAATGATCCCTTCTCTCTCATGCTGACAGTCTGTAACTCTGGTCCCCACCCATGCTGAGGCAATTGGGATAAGAAAATATAGGGTTAACTTTCTCTCTTGCTGAGCTGGCAAAACTACAGAAAACCATTCATGCTTTATGCTAAAGGGAGCACTCCTGTTCACTGAGAGGAAGAGTAGCTTAGGGTCTCCTTCGCCTCCATCACAGTGAAACTGGGGCTGATGAATCTACATACTTCAGTTTTACCTGCCTCCATAAGGAAAAGGGGGGGCGTGTCTTTGAGGCAATGGTAGGTATATATATTAACCAAACGTTTCCCTTGCTCATATTGATAAAGTAAAACAAGTCTGAAATCTTCCTCTAATATTAAAGGGACATTTCAAAGGATGCACATACTCAGTTCATCAAAAGAGAAGATACAGCATTTACCTAATCATTTCCCTATTAGCTGTCGTAGAGGCATTTAGGCAACCAGTCATGTCTGTTGTCAATCAAAGAAGTGACTGTGGGCAGGAATTCTCCCTTCTGAATTTCTGAAGTATGGTCTGGTTGCCCCTGCACCATTGTGTTGATCTTCAGAACATTCTCTGTGGTATTGGGAAGAGCACTGTGCTGAGAGTCCTTAGTTTATACCACTTACTGATTCTGTGATCCTTGACTGAATCACATAATCTAGGGCTTCAATTTCCCTATAGTATGGAGACTAAAAAAAAAAAAAAATGAAAACAAACAAACAAAAAACCCACCATGCTTACCTTAAAGGTTTTGGTAGGGACCAAACAAAATTGATATGAAAACAAAGGTCAGTACAAATGTAAGAAAATTTTCTCTCTGAGGTTTGCAGCATGAGTCTTGGCTTAGAAATTGCCAGTCTTTCAGGATTGTCAAGTGCTTACTACACTTCCTTTTCCTGTTAGAGAGTAATTCCTTCTGCTCGTCATTGATTCCTCCTCTTCATCACTCCCCATTCACTATACCATTTACTTTAATAAGGCTTCTGTTCCCATAATTCCGTTGAAACATATTCTGAAAAAGACACCATATCCAGTGACTCTCTAGTTCACATCTCATTTGTTATGTCTTTGGTATTTTGTATTGTTGCCCATTCCTCTTCCTGAAACTGTCTCCTCCTTTGGCCCCATCATAGTTCTCTCTTTCTCCTCCCTCTCAGATAAGTCCTTCTCCATTCTTCTTTGCTGGCTTCTTTCACTCTCTCCCTCCCCAAATATCAATTATCTCCTGGTTATTTATCTTGATGCCTTTCTCTTCTTATTCAACACTCTAATTCTAGGTGATCTCATCCACCTCCAGAGTTTGTAACCACCTGTGTGATTTCCAAATCTGTAGACTGGATCTCTCCCCTGAGCTCTGATCCATAGATATCTCTGTCTAGATATTTCAGAGACACCTATGCTCCTTATAAACAAAGTCAAACTCAGTGTCTCCCATTTTGTACCACTTAGTCTTCCTCCAAATTCCCACCCTTATTGCTGTAACACCACCTATCCAGCTTCCAAACTCTAGGAAAATGGGAGTGATCCTAAAAGTATTCTTTTCTTTCAGTCTCCAAATCTAGTTATGAAATCCTTTGATTCTAGTTAAAAAGATTTTGAATTCATCCTCTGCTTTTTCATCTCCACCACAAATAAGCTGATTCTGACTTTCATTACCTCCCATCTGGACAAAGACAATAGCTTCTTACGTGGACTCCCTACCTCCATCTTGCTCTCCTTCCGTTCTTGCAAATAGCATTGCTCTTATCTTTACCTAACACAAGTCTGATCAGATTATTTCCCTCCTGACAATCTTCTAATGATTCCCTGTTAACAGTAAGCTAAATACAAACTCCTCAGCATGGATTGCATGATCTAGTCTTCCTTTTTTTTTTTTTTTCTTTTTCTTTAATTTGGCCGTGCTGCGAGGCATGAGGGATCTTAGTTCCCTGACCAGGGATTGAACCCGTGCCCCCTGCAGTAGAAGCATGGAGTCCTAACCACTGGACGGCCAGGGATTTCTGGCATGATCTAGTCTTGACTATCTTTCCAGTGCCATCTTCAAGCACCTCTTCTCTCAACGACACTACATCAGTATTTCAGGCCTGCCTTGATGTCTTTGCTCTATGCCTAGAAAATACCATTTCCCTCTCAGAATAGAAAATTGCCACTCCCCCAGTAAGAGTTATCTCTTTTAAGTCATTCTTGTCCTCCCTGATGTTACGTTTTCTTCTGCCTTCTTTGTGACCACACTGTAGTTTGTACAATCACTATTATATCACTTGTTACACTATACAACATTTGTTTTTTTCACATACTGGTGTCCATACTGTGAGCTGCTTAAGGGAAAGGGTGAAATCTTGATTATTTTTCTATCGTCAGTGCCTACCACAATGCTTGGCACATAAAGTAATGGATTTTAACTGTGGATATTCTGTTTGCTAAATGAATACAGAACTAGGTTTACAGTCTTTCCATAAGTTGTGGCATGTCTAAATGGATGGAGCACTACTAGATATTTTTTTAATCTATTGGCATCAAATTTTGAAGTGAAGCTAATCATCATTGATTCTTGTTATTGACTTATAGACATGAAAACCATCAGTTTTGTTTTCAATTGGGGTATAGTTGTTTCACAATGTTGTGTTAGTTTCTACTGTACAGCGAAGTGGAGTTCCCTGTGCTATACAGCAGGAAAACCATCAGTTTTTAATGAAAGCAGACAGAAAATGCAAAATGAGCCCAAGTATACTGTGTTGCTCCAAACTAGTATAACTGGTACTATATGAAAACCTCCCTTTGATGTCCACCAACCAGTGTACCAGCCCCACGCTCTGAGGGTAGGAGAGTCCCAGGTTAGACACACAGTTATCATCGTCTTGGATCTTCTCGTGCCCTTCCTTTCGGGCCCCAAGTGCTTACACCTATTGCTTTGTTGCACAGCTATTCCAAATATTCCCTGACTCAATCCCTCACTACCCTTAGTTATTTCATTGATCACACAAACTTTAAAAAATGTTTGTAGTGTTGGCCTGTGCTCAGGGGCCCACGTCCAAGGATTAATTTCAGTTTCATTTGGGTATCTTTTCTGCCCACTGAACTAGCCACATAATAATATTCCACAAAGAGAAATCTTGCATGAAGGTAAAGGGAGGTTGAATGGTAAGTAGTCCCTCAAATGTCTGTTAAATGAATGAGAATCAGGTCAAGTTTATCTTTCTTAGGTTTGAATTGGCTGAAGGAATTTGGATTCTGAGGTAGGCCTCTTGTGGCCAATATGGGGCACACTGTGGCTACAGCTTTACCTGAAAATACTCGTTGCCAGACCCTAAGTGGTGGATTTTCTCTGACTAAATTGGCATGGCCTTGAGAACAGTAAGACAAAATGATCTATTGGTGAAGTTGAATAGTGTTTCGCAGTCTCCACACCCTTATTTTATATCTTGCTCATGGCTCTCAATCTCTTTCAATCTCTTTGAGTTGTCCTATTTTTTTTCTCCTCCCCTCAGGTCCAAGTGGAGTTTGTCTAATTAAGTAATGCCAGCTCATTCTAGTGTTTAGTGGGCAAGACTATAACAGGAGACTTTTAAGAAAAAGTGTGTCCCTTCCAACTTTCCAAATAGGTATCTTAGACAAAACAGGTACATTAAGGTATATCTGACACATAGTATCCTCTCAACAAAAAATATTTATTGAGGGAATAAATGTAGGAAGGGAGGGATCATCATGATGGGCCATTAGGGGATATGTTTTGGTACAGAAGATCATAGCTATGTACCTGTTGAGAGGTGGCTCTCTGTAAATGCACACTCAGCTCTGTTGGTCCTCCTCTCAAGGTAGTGGTGGTCAAAGTTACAATTCCAGCTCCTGTCTGCTTAGAACAGAGTGATACCCTTGCAGTGAGTTCAGGTTGTAGAATGGGAGTGTGACCCTCCAGATTCCCTATCCTTAATTATTTACAGATCTTATTTTCTTAGATGTTGTTTGTTTAATGTCCTGTTTCATGTCTTTGTAGTGGAATAAACCCTACCCTGGGTTCTAGACCCGGCTCTGCCAATTGCTTGTCGTGTGACCTTGGGTAAGTAACATCATCTTTCTGAGCCTCAGTTTATTCATCTATATAAGTGGGCACATAAAAAGAATATACTCCAGATCCAGACTTGCCTTTTCTACTAGGCTGGTGTGAGGCTCACATAAAGTGGTAAAAATAAAAGTGTTTTGCAAATGATGTGTTTTTCAAGTGTAAAGTATTATTAGCTGAGGAATTCCACATATTGAAACCTAAAGTACTCACAGTTCTATGCCAAGAGGTACCCTTGCTCTCTGTATAGAATATACATACATTTCCCATTCCTACCCCTCCTCTCCTATTCTCTACAGAGTAAATATTAACCGTGCTAATGGATGGGAGCATAGCATATGTTTATCATTTCCTTTGAAAACTTCAGTGACAGAGCTTAAATAAGCAAATATTCAAATTGTCATGCGACCCCAACGATCAGTTCAAAGGCATTAGAAATATGCACTATTTTTCTTTTTATATTTCTCTGTTTTAGTCTGTTTTGCACATTTAGATTTCTCTTTCCACTTGCTAAATTGGCTGCTTCTCCCCTATCCCCATCCTCCCCACCCCCCTCACTTCCAAACTGGGTTCTCAGCACTAAGATTACCAGGCATGCTGTGCTCACATCAATCACATGAGAACCCAGTCAGGCAGAATAGTAGAGGGGGAATGTGGGGCTGATTGGGAGATTGAAAATGGGGATGGAGTCTGGTTGGGGAAAGCACTGTTCAAAGATGATCACCTGAGCACAATTTTCATACAACCTCAGGGTTTCTCATTGCATCAGGAATTAACCTTGATCAGAAGTGGTGTACAGTCCTGAGCCTTTTCCAACTCAACTCTAATACCGGAAATAATCTAAACTTTCAGGATCTCTACAAAGGACATTTCAGTTCTCCTGCGTCCCTGGTTAATTGGGTTGTTATCTATTTAATAATACAAAATTTATCCAATTCTCATACAAGCAATAAATTCTTGCAACCCAAAGGATCTGATTTCTTAATGTATGGATAATATTTGAAAATATTTTTAAGCATAACAATAGGATCAAGTTTGTCTAAGAGATTTGCTTTTCCTAGAAGCCAGAAGTTTAACACAGAAAAATTAATATCATGGATATTTTGAAAAATACTTTTATAAAGGGGGCTTATATAGAGTTTGATAGAAAGATACATTAACTAGAAATTTGCAAATATGCAGGTGTCCAGAGACAAGCAATTATTTTTTGGATTATATTTACAGTTGGTTAATGATCACCTTTAATCTTTCACTCTAGCCACCTCTCTCTGTCTCGCTCTGTCTCTGTCTCTGTGTGTGTGTCTGTCTGTCTGTCTCTCTCTGTCTCTGTCCACACACACACACACACACACACACACACACACACACACACACATGTACTTGTATTATTTATGTCTCCTTTTGTTGGGTACAAGTAACAGACACCACTTTTAATGGTCTAGAAAAGAGATATATTGAAAGGAAACTAGATATCATATGAAATTAAGAAGTTGAACAGCCAAGCTTATGGGAACAAGAGTAGATCTGGGAACCTCAACATAAGGAATTCATAGACTTTCTTTCTGGAGCCCTGCATTTCAAAGACTCAGTTACTAATAACCCCAGCTTCTCTGGCTCTCAGTTAGGAATTCTAGCTAAGAAAGAGAAATGTATCTATGTACATACACATATACAGAGAGAGAGAAAAAGAGAGAGGGAATATGAGAGAAAGAATGAGACTGAATGAATCTGACTGGTCCTCCTCAGTTCAGCTAGTTACCGATAGAACAATCATCTCTAACTGGATGAAGGGCCAGATCACGTGATTTAGACAATTTCTGGAAACTCACACCTGTGAATCTAGGGAGAGAGTAAACTGGCTGAGAAAGAGTCTCCTGTATGTCCATAATAAGGAAGCTTACCGGATTAGGAGAGATTTACCTCAAATGTAGTAGATCACTATTTTCCCTTTGGTTGTTTTCATTTAGCCTGTATTATATATTCTTATTATTGGTAGGGTTATCACCACTGATGACTCTGAAAGGAAGCAGTAACCACACAGATAACTGATCTCATGAGCTTTTATACCTAAAAAAGAAAAGTTAGGGCAAACTCCACAGCTAGAGTTGACAAGCATTGTTTTCACTTTTTTCCAGAAGCTGAGCTCTGGCAGGTTCCACCTGACTAAGAGGAATATCAGCTACCATATGCTCTTGCTAATTTGGCATGGTATAACTTTGATCTAACTTCACCTTTTTGGTTTGTGGGATTCGTTTCTGCAAAAGGATTGGGCAATAACGGGTGTAAAACATCTCCCTAGAATTTATATCAGAGAAATGCTACTCCTCGATATTAGTCATCTCATGTTGAATGCCCTTAAATTAATTCCAGCAGTAATCATATTTATCTATTTTTAGCAAATTGGCACTTTCTAAAACATTGAGCTGTTGTCTCCATATGCACCAGTTTGCTCTAAATGTAGAATTTTGGTAATTAGCTTTACATCCATTATTTGTAATCCCAGTTCCAGTAACTATTCAAAATGTTATTTTTAAATGAAAATTTGAAAGACCCCAATGTCTTCCCATTAATGACTATATAAAAGAGCTAGATGAAGTAAAGAAAAAATAAATGAAATAATCTCCAAAGGTTAAGCAAACTCAGGAATTGGCTGCTTTTCTAAATGGCTTCAGAACCTCTTAGTCAGCACAACCAGCCTAGGAACTAGCCTAGACTAGGGGCTGTTAAAATGAAAATCCTCTTCCCACTCCTACTTGCTTTTTGGTTCAGAAACCACTTTACCAGTTTGGAGTATAAACGGAGAAGTAAAAGCTCTTCTTAACAGCCAAACTAGATCCTCAACAGCTAGTCTAAAAGATGCATTGCACAGTTCTACTCAAACCCCAGTGGAGGCAATTGTCTCTGATATTTACACACAACACACACACAAATCAAGGCAGGATTTCTTTAAAGAGAAATTATTGGTTTCTATATACCTAACTTGCAATTAGATTTCTAGATCCATATTGTATTGAGGGCAGCCCCACTCTGGCTATCCAGACTCTTGTGGGGTTCTAATGGGGGAAGGGAAATAAGCATTGAGTATATTTAGGGTGGACATTGCCTTTCAAAGTCCTTTTCTTTAAATCTTTATTTGAGAGATGTAAAGGAATAATGAGACTTTATAAGTTATGCACCTTAAACAACCCCCATTTCATCTTCAGCTGGACATTTGGAGAATTTTTCTTCCAAAGTTTTACTGGATTAATATTTCTAAAAATTTCTGAGATTTTCAAAAGGAAAGAGAGAATATTATCTCACTTAAAAAATATTGGCTCTTTCTTTAGATGGATCTGATCTGGGGGTTTGATTTATTCAGTTTTGGTAATTTACTTAGTTTTTTCTGAAGAGTAAGCACCATTTGTAATCTTCCCTTAACCATTGCATTTCAAGGACTTATTTACTCCAATGAAAAAGAAGGCGATTCTGTTTTCTTTATTGCCTTGGAAAGCTACTCTGGAGAAATCAGGTTGGTATTTAGTATTCATTTGAATAAATCTTTCATGCTAATCTAAATTCAGTGCTCTTCATGTCTTTGATTGCCTTTGACTGAGAATATGGAGTGATAGCTTTAGATAACTCAGCAGATTTGTGTTCCATACTGACGGACAGTTAACTGGAGAGCTGTATAGAAAACATCAACAAGATCTAGTTTCTTGCATATTTTCTTTCATCTTGAACTTCATACCTTACCCCTTTGGAGTGAAACCAGTATAGAAGAGGAAATGAAGAGGACTATTCTTGAAAAGGAAGGAGGAGTTATAAAATAGAATTACCGTTTGGAATTGGACCATTGCCCTCCAGTGAAAAGTGTCATGGGAACGTAAGGCCACAGATGGCTCAGACTTCACTTCTGAACATCATCTGGAAGATACAGTAAGCCCACGAATAAGAGTATTTAGGAAAGAATCCAAGAAGTTTGGGCACTAGTCTACTTAAGTATACTTAAGCATACTTAGGACCCAATTCAGTTTTTATCCTCACTTAAGTGAAAAGAAACTTGATTCTTGGTGAAAAAAAAAGACTATGTATCTTTCAGTAATTATGGGTTTTCCTGTAGCCTCTATAATTCTATGTTCTCATTCTAGTGTCACTGGAAATTGATTGGCTCATGTATAAACTGAAGTTTATTTTATTAAGTATGTCTTATCAAAATTGCTATTTTTACTGAACTTAGGTATATTGTAAAAACCCATCCATAAAGGACCAAACTATGAGAACCACAGGAAAACCAATAGAAAAATTAACTGTCCCATAATCCAAGATTTCCAGATATTAAAAACATTATTATTTTTTATTTTATTTTTTTGTTACCACCTCAGAAAGTGTCATGTTAAGCTAATTATCTTCTCCTTAAAGTAGACCTCTGACTCCCCTACTCTTGACAATATCTTTTTGGAGACACCAGGCATTCCCAGTTATGCAGCTCATAATATGGAAATAATTACTCTATCTTCCCTCATGAAAGCCATACTATTGGTTACCAAATTCTATTTGCAATGTCTTTTATGTCTTTTTCCTTCTTCTGCCAGCCTTTCTTAACCAGCATTCTAGAATAGAACCAAGCCCTAAGACCCTAAGGCCCTAAAGCCCATAATTGTAGGTAATGAATTAATCTCTTTCCTGTACATCTAGACCAGTACTAGTTACACACCATACTTTGCAGAATGGAGGAAACACTCAAATCACTTTTTAAGTGTTCTGTGGTTCACATGAGAAACCCCAGGTAAGAAAGGCTGGATAGTCACCAAAATTCCCTGCTTTCTTGGCATCATCTTTGCACACTGCCTGCTGGTTAATCTTACTTTTCAATCCCCTTTTTCTCAAAATTTCAATGGTTTTTCTTTGTTTAGAGCATCAATTCTAATTTATTTATTTATAATTGTTTTTCAAGGCTTATCAGAATCTGGTACCAATCTCCTATTCTTGCCTTACCTCCTACTGTCTCTGCCATTGACTAGACTTGTGAATTTAAACAAATTTAATCTCTCTGGGCTATCATTTCCCTCTATATAAAATAAAAGTATTGAACTAAATTGTCTCTAAGGCTTTCCAACTTATAGAATAGCATGTTCTATAGCAAAGCTCCTCCTCCACTGTGGCACTTTGTCTTAGCCACACTTAGCATGAATTTAAGTATTAGTGTCCCTATACTTTTGTTTATTGTCATTTCCACTACTTGGAAAGTCCCCTTGGTGCCGAGTTCAATTTCACCCACACTCTGAGGCCTGAATCATGAGTTATCTCATTTGTGAAGGCTTACCTGATGGCCAGTGACTTCTTCCCCTCTTAGATCTTCAGTATCACTTGCTACCAGTCCTGTTTATTCAGCCTTCACTAAACAGAGCCCTACCTGATTATCCATTGGTATTTGTATGTACCTGATCTTCCTGAACTAGTTTGCAAACTCTTTGAAGCTAAGGTATCGAGTTCAGAGCCTGGCTCAAGAAACGCGTTTGATTGTCTCTGAGAGAGTGTACAGGACAAATAGATGGATCTGTAAACTCTCAGAAAGACAAGTGGAGCTATCTTGCATGATCTCTCTGGGATATTTGAAACCATGAAACATGCCCTCTCCTTACTTTCTTGGCTCCATTAACACCTATTTCTGCTGTTTTTTCTCTTCTCTATCCTTGGTTTCACATTCTTTTTTTTCTCCCTTGGCTCCTCTTTCTCTCTCCGCCCCTGAAAAGTTCTTGTTATGCAGGCTTTTGCCCTTATTCTCGCACGTTCTTAGTCAACAGAAGTTCCAAGACTAATCTAATCCGTGCCCACAACTCCTACATGACGAATGGGTCTCAAATTCTCCAGGCTCTCTAGCCAAGTCTACTTCCTGGGCTCTAGAGCTTTGTATCTAACTGTCCACTAGAAATCTTGTCCTGATGACCCACAGGAGCCCAATCTCCACATGTCCTAAAAATAAGTCTTCATCTCTTTTTCCCAAATCTCTTCCCCATTCGCATCCAGTCATCTAAATGGAAATGGAACCCTGATTAATTCCCCCAGTCTTCCTTTTATTGTTAGATGCTACTACTTTTTCTAGTTTCTATAAGTAGAAAACAAACAAAATAGCCATTGGTTCTTCCTTTGCCATCACCCTCTACTTCAAAAATATGTCATCTCTGTCCCTTTTTCTTCATCTCCACTATCATCTCTAACCCAGTTGTCTCTCATAGAGACTGACACAACAGCCTTCCCATCTAATCTCCTGTCTTTCACCCTCAACCTTTTATAATCATTCTCCCCTCAGTAGAAAGAACTTTTTAAAAGTTTTTAAAAGTTTCTATCAGATCATGTGTTTCCACTATTTAAAAACCTTTGATAGCTTCCTATTCCACATAGAACCAAAACCAAACTCATTGCTGCTAAGGCCTATAAAAGTCTACATAATCCAGGACTCGCCCCCTCCTCTGAATTTTTCTTATAATCAAACCCTTCTTGCTCCCCAAATCTATTGGTCTCCTTTTAGTTTTTAAAACACACCAAACACATGCCCTCTTCAAAGCCTTTGCGTGTATTACTCTCTCTACCCAGAATGCTCTTTCTCTTACTCTTTACTTGAGAGGCCTTCTGTTACAGATCCATCTGAGTGGGGTCCAGGTTACTTTCTAATACATCACCCCACTTCTTTTGTTTTCTTTAAGAATTGTTCTCAATCTGATTTTTAAAAAATTTACTTGCTAATTTTCTGGTCCCTGCCTATCTCTTCAAACTTCAAAATCCACCCCTCTTCACATCCCACACTCCACTGTAATTGTACAATTTCATGGAACAACCCATGTTACTTCATCCTTTCCCCCTTTCTAAACACTATTCCTTTTGCCTGGAATACCTTCCTTTCCCTTCTTTTGTACATAACACCTTTCTAATGTATTTCCACAATGTGGCTGGAGTTGTTTTTTTCTTTGTGGAGGCTCCCTGATCCTCCAAGCAGATATGTTGATCTTTCCTTTGTGCCATCATTGTGTCTAGTACATGCTTATACTACAATATTCCACAGATTTTATTATAAATATTAATTTACATGTCTGTCTCTTTTGCTATTCTAAAATCTCCCTTCGTGTAGGAATCATGTTTCATTTATTGTCTTATGTATATAGCCTTAGTCCAATGCTTTGCACATAATAGGCTCCCATTAAATAGAAGTTGAGTAAATGAAGCCTACACACATGACCAAATATCAGTGTCTAATGAGTTGTATGTGATGGCAAAATTTGGTTAAGTCTAAGGCAAACATTGCCCAATTCCCACCAATTAATCATGGAACCTGCCCACTCTGGCACACTTTATAATTAGGCACCTGATAGATATCTCACACAGAGCTAAGACTGCACAGACTTGGATTTCACCCAAGTGGTGCCAGCTGGTTGCTTCAGCAAATAACAGTCCCCATTTTGTAGAGAGATACTTCAACATGGAAAGATAGCCATACTTGACACTATAAACTTCTTATGATTTGGGCTAAGGATGAATAGCAGTTTAAAGTTATATATTTTTAACCCATTAATATGTCTTCCAAGCTAGGTGCTAAACATTCAAACTTTTCATAATATCTAAAACTGGTGACTTCTGAAACCCCTCCCAGAGGAATCCTGGTGAAGTTTCACACCCTTCCTCTTTGTTAATGATATGACTTGTAGTTGCATGTACACACTCTCTTACTCCTTTTACTCTCTTTAATTTCAAATTAGAAAAAAATATGCACTATGATGTTTAACTGTTGTTTTTTCTGGTGACTGTCTATGTGCTATGGAAGCATCCAGCTGTCTGATGTTGTTTATCCCCAAACTGATAAACAAAAGGAAAGATTTTCCTACAGGGGAATGAAGAAACAAATGGCCAGGTAATCACTGACTTAACAACATCTAGCATATGTCTCTTACAAAAATATGATTCCTTCTGGGGAGTGGAACTGAGGAGGAATGGATTCCCCCTTGAAATTCTGGAGAGGGAGAAATAATCTTCAGTGTAGTCTGTTTCCTTTTTAAGAATATATATGAGAATCAAGAAAACAGAAGAATGTTTCATGGTCATTAGGTAGCTAGATCCCTTTGAACTAAAGCTATATAACATAGAGATTAAAAGTACTTTTTTTGGTCTGGCTGGAAACTTAAACACTCTTTTAGATTTCTTTCTTCAGGAAATGATATTCTAAGTTTCAAGCTGCTAATTTGCAAAACAAACTTTGGAAACAAATCTCATTTATAAGCTGGGGTAATGCTCACTCCAAAATCAAATTTGTAAAGGACCAAAAGAATATAATTTTCCAGTTTAGGGAATGGATGAGCATAAGGAAGGCAAGCTGAAGCAGACTTCAGCTGAAAAAATGAGTCACTTTTCTCAGTTGTACATTTTTTATCTCAGTAATTACAGGGGAGGTGGAGAAGATACATGAGTAGTTTGGGTTGCTGAGAAAGTAGATGAGAGAAGCAAGTATTCAATGTTGGAGAAGTTGGATTGGTGGAACCCTTGGAACCATTTCTTCTGTCCTGGTGGAACCCTTGGAACCATTTCTAGAAGACGTAAATTTTAAGTTGCCAATGACCTTATCATACTCCAGGGATAGCCAACATATCTGGGTTGTTCTGATTAAACAAAATTTCAGCCTAATTCTCTGGAACTAAGAAGGGAGTTTTCCTTGGATTCCAGTGGGTGGTCAACAGGTCAGGCCTAAGTTGGTACAAAAAGATTAGAGAATAGACTAAATAGACTAGAGGATAACAAAATCTACTAGACACTCTCTATACCTATAAGTTTTTAATGCCTCCTAACATTAAGTGGTGCTATCTTCACCACCTGAAATGCTTTCTTTCCTCCATCTGCCAAACTATGTTCTGCCTCCAAAAATTCTGTTGAAAAATCATCTCTTTTATAAAATCATTCCAGACCTTTCCTCATTCTCCGTCTGGATCCATGCTACAATCACTATAATAACCTCCCTAGTAAGTCTTCTCCCCCCATAGAGTTTATGTGTGTGTGTATATGTTGCACATATATATATATGTATACACACAGAGAAGAGATAGAGAGAGAAAAGAGAGAAGAGAAAGAGCATTTATATGTTTTGTACTTATTGTCCTTTTCTGTTTCCCCTAGACACTGCTTAAGTTTCATTCCTGGGTTCGTCACTCTTCCAGATTTCACAAGGCACTGTTCAAGGCTTCCTACTAACTACCTTTTTATTTAATCTCCCAGGGAAAAGTTGTCATTCTCTTTCACTATATACCTGGTGGAAATAATTATCATTGATTAGTAGAGCTAAAGGGATCTTAGAGATTATCTGGTTGTTTTTTTTTAAACTTCTTTTGAGCCACAGAACTTTTCATCCCAGATATTTCTCAGACTCCAAGTACATAAAATAGATAAAAGGCGCCATTTGGCCAGAGCAGAGTTTGGTGGCCCAGACTTCTGTCCTGTCAGTCCCCTCCTCTTTGCTCTGAGGCCCCTCTGAGGAAGCCTAGGGAGCAGAATTTGGGAAACACTGATCTATGTCCAATCCTTCATGGTGCGGATGTTGGGACGTTAAGGTATTTGGCTCAGAAAGGGCTGAGCTGGAATTTCTTCCTATGTCAGTGCCACTTCTTTCAGAGGGTTGTAAAAGAGGATCATGCTTTCAATTTCTGGATGTATATATCCCTACGTATTATAAATTTGTGAAGTCAGCATTTATGTGGTTCATAAATGGACAGGGTTCTTTCACAAATGAAGACTAGAAGTTTTTGTGTTTTCCACATTTTGACTCATTTATCTTATTTTTCAATTAGCCTTTTTTTTATCAGGACTAAATTTGTGAGACAATATTTTCCTCAAATGTTATATGAAAGTCACTTATTCATTCAATAAACATTTATTAACCATCTACTAAGCCAGAAATTATGCAGAGTACTGGAAATATAGGAATAATTTTCTTAAAAAAAGAAACACTCTCTACCCTCAAGTAGCTCACAGTATAGTGTGGTAGACCTCTCTATGTCTATTTCAAAGTATGTATTCTACAATGTGCTCCTGGATAATTTTACTAATCTCAGGTGTATTTTCCTAATTGTTCAGGCATGTTTTCCACTGTAGGAATGCACTAGTGTTTCTTCTCGTGTAGATGTGACTATCCAATCT
Source organism: Hyperoodon ampullatus (assembly GCF_949752795.1). Classification (NCBI taxonomy): domain Eukaryota; kingdom Metazoa; phylum Chordata; class Mammalia; order Artiodactyla; family Ziphiidae; genus Hyperoodon; species Hyperoodon ampullatus. The sequence continues at coordinate 84,878,249 of NC_136918.1, read as the reverse complement.
GCCTTGGAGAACTGGAGGGTGAGTTTTGTGAATAAGAGAACATTCATAGGTATTAAGACTTAAATACTGCAAAGCCAGAGGATTTTTAAGGATTAAATGTGTTAATATATGTAAAATACTTAGAACTATACTTGGCATATAGTGAGCACTAATGTTAGCTATTGCTTGTTATTGTTGATGTTGTTGATGATGATGATTTGGGGTCTACGTTAAAGGAATCATGTCAAGTATTTTTTGGTAGGAATTTTTCAAGGGCTAGTTTCTGGGTTTTGGGTGTGTGTGTGTGTGTGTGTGTGTGTGTGTGTGTGTGTGTACATGTCTAAGGTTTAAGGAACTTACAATTGGTTAATTGAGAAATGAGATATTAATGTCGCTGATTTAAATTTTACCCAGCCTGAGCTCTCAGTAGTTTTTAGGACTAATATATCTTGGTTCTTGGAGTCTGGAACTCAGAGATATAATTAGCCTATCTTACAGATGTGGTCAATAAAATAAGAATAGAAGTTTAAGCTTCCTTCACACTTAGAAGGTACAGAGGCTTATCGCTTCCAGGCAACTGGAATGTGAGCATCTCAATACCTAGACTCAGCCACTCTGAATCTTCAAAGAATGATGTAAAGATGCAATGGCAATGATAAATTATCCTCAGAGATGGTGGCATTTGGGTCTGGTGTCTGTGGTACCCACAAACTGATGTCCTAACCAGTCAGGGGTCTCACCTTGACTCTGTTTCTTGGATCCAGCTTGCTTTCCTTGGTTCCTGCCTATTTTTTGAGCCTTGTTCTCTGGCCTTCCCATCAATAATGTGAGCTCTGATATTATCTGAATCCAGTCTAGTTTCTACTCTTGCATGTAAGAATCTGACTGGTACAATTCTATACTCAAGAAATCAGACCAAAACTACTAATATTTTTCACCGTGTTATGGCAGCAACCTCAGGGCTTTTGCTCTTGCTGTTCCTTCTGCCTGAAATGCTTTGTTCACACTTATTCTCGTGATTTGCTCCCTTACTTCCTCAGGGCTCTGCCCAAATCTCACCTGTATAGATCTCATCAAGGAGGCCTTCTCTCATCATCCTATATAAAGCAGACCCCACCCTACACTTCCTTTCTCTCCTTTTTTATTCTCTTTCACTATACCACTACAAAAATGCTTATTTATCTCTCCTTTTACATTTTAATTGTTTAAGTATTTGGGGAGGATTTTCCTGCTGTGGTAAATTTATACTCATTAAATTGTCAAATATGATGGTATTATTTATTTATTTGATGCAGGCGCCATAAGGGGAAATGCTTGCTTTTGCCACTGGCACCATCTGGCTTTGACTGATTATTGTACTTTACCTGATAGTCTTTGGACAGGACTATCAGCGTGATGAATGGGTGAGAGTGGGAGGAGTTCAAACACTGGTTGGGAAAGGATAACAAACCTGTAGCAATAAGTCAGACACCAGGAGGCATTCTAAACACTGTATAAGATAGAACATCCATCGCATGTCTTATTTGCATTCCAGGTTAAACTTCAAAGAGTCAACGTGGCAAAAACATTCCAAGATAAAACTAGCAAGATCTTCTAGAAAAGATTTAAGTTGCCAGGCAAAAAGAAAAATCCTTTGTGGTTACTGAGTGTGCTGTGATTCCACATGGTTGTAGTTGCAGCTAGAATTCTGCATCTACATTTTCTCAGCATCAGTAAATTATAATCTGATGGATATTTAAATAAAAATGAAAATTTTAAGGCATTCCAACATTCTGAGAGAACAATTGATTTGTGGGAATTAAAGAATAGAATGCAGAATAGCAAATGGTGGCACAATGGCGAGGCACTGGGTTCTGGGGTTATAACCTGATCTTGAACCAAAACCTAATCCCCTGTCGTTCTCAAAGCCTGATCTTCATCAGAGGCTTCATTCCAGGACAGAAGTGAGGTGGTAACTTTGCTAATGTGGGGCATCTTCAGCATGACTGGATCCCTCTGACATTCTCATTGAGGCAGAGAGCCTAAAAAAGCTACCATTCAATCTTTCTTCTTTCCCCAAAGAGAGACATCTTTAAGGTACATGTATGGTTGGCCCCTATATTATTTTGGTTTATCAATAGATCACCTATCACTTTCATATTATCTTCAAGTTAGAAGCGATTTTAGAAGTCATCTTGTCTATGAAATCATTGATTTATTCATTAGGAAACATTTATTAAGTGTCTACTATAAATTAAAGGATGTAGACTGAAAAAATGAATCACATATGCTTGTCCCCTCTATAGGATGCATGAATTCCTCTCCATGACATCATGATGAGGTTGGAGTTCAGCCTTCACTGGAATATCTCCAACATTTTGGGTGTTGTTGCTATTCATTTATAGCACTCCTCAATAGAGAGAAAGCAGGTTAACCTCACTTAAAAGGGAAGCAGGGCCCAACCAAAACTTTACTTACCCCCCCATCATTCAAAAGGTCAGATGCAGAATCCTTGAAGTCAAAGTCGAATACGTGAAGCTCTGGACAGTTAATTTAGTGAACTCTTTCACCTTTGTCTTCTTTGTCTTGAGCCCTGACAAACTTCACTGTGCCTCGCCATTCTTCATGCTCATCCAGAGATGGGAGCTAAATACCAAATTTGGATATTTATAACCAATGAGTTCTATTCTCTTGTTGCCACAAAAAAAAGTCTCCAAACCTCTTTTCTTTTTTGCCACACGGCATGCAGGATCCTAGTTCCCTGACCTGGGATCAAACTCACACCCCCTGCAGTGGCAGTGTGGAGCCCTAGCCACTGGACCACCAGGGAAGTCCCCTGTTGTGTCCCCAGACCTCTTAATGTATTTCAGAGCACTTTTGCTTCTTAATGAATAAAGCTTCATCAGCTCAGTTTAGTTTTGTTTGCACAGAAAAATCAAGCTTTGGAATAAATCTAGAGTGTTAAAATGAAATTCCTACAGTTGTCAAATGCTTTTGAAATATCTCAAGAAAAACACTTATTGAAGCTTTTCAGCATTTGGCCTTGGCAAGAATTTAGGTATTAAGAGTTCCCACGAAATGAAAAATAAAATGGCATGCAAATATATACACATATACACAAAACCCAGACTATGGACTTTTAGGAATTTTTGAGATTTCTAGTTTGGGTCTAAGGTAATGATCAACTGTCATTTGTCAGAACTTTTGTTTAATAACAATTTTAAGAAATTGAACAGTGGACTAACTTAAAGTTTTTTAAATGTGTTACTAAAACAAAAACATATTAGATTATGCTTCTTGATACGATTATTCTTAAACCATGATTTAAGATTCTTCTAATATTCCCTCACTGTCAGGGTCCAGAAACTCAGGGCCAAGGGTAAGTCAGCCTTAGATAAACAGATTGTGTGGCCTAGGCCACCAATCTGTCCAGCATTTGTGACCTATAAAGATTCTTCCTGCGAGCGTCTCTGCTTATGCCAACTGTTTATATGCACAGAGGCAACTTCCAAAGCTGTCATTCCCAGGTTTGCTTTGCTTATACAACTAGCTGTTACTGTGCTGGGACTTTCTTTCTTTCTTTCTTTCTTTTTTCTTTCTTTCTTTCTTTCTCTCTCCCTTTCTTCCTCCCTCCCTCCCTTCCTTCCTTCTTTCCTTCCTTCCTTCTTTTTTCCTTTCTTTGCCAAGAAAGGCTCAATTAACCCATGAGTTTGGTCAAGAATAGAAGTTGAAGGGCAAGACCTGAAAATTACAGCATTTAATTTTGCACAGTGTCTTGATGATGGAGCAAGGACTCAGGGATGGTGACTATAGGTAGAGATTCAGAAAAAGTCTAATGAAAGAGCATGAGGGGGCGATCACACATATGCTTCAAATCATTCTGAAGAAATGGAAGAAAATAGATAATCTAAGACAAAAGAGGGGAAGCTCTTCAGCTATTCTGAATTAAGCACATGCCCTCAGAAATATTTGCAGTGCCCTGAATTAGTAGATTGCCACTTCTTATAGAGAAGATATAATCAGGAAAGATCTCAACCACAAGAGACCCCTCCACTGAGAACTATTTGCAATTTGGTGCCATACTGTGTGTCAGAAAGCCTTTTCTCATCCTGTTTTATATGTTATGTATCTCTTTCCAGGAAACTAAACAACCAACCCATATGTCCTGAGCCCCGACTATGGGCCTAACTCTGCTACTAATATGTACTATGGGACATATTGTGATGGGGTGGGGAATATAAACCCCACAATCAAGAAGGGGAAAGAAGGCTGATGTTTAAGAACTATGTACAAACTAAAGAATAATACTCTTGAAAATAGCAAAAAAAAGGCAGTCTGCAATTAAAGGAAATGGGTGTTGTGAGAGATCAGTGAGGGGTCGTTGGAGGAGGCAGAGGAACATGAAGGCTTTAAGGGTGGGGAGAGTGTTCAAGATGAGGGAGAAGAGACAGTATTCCAGCTAAGTGGGCTGGCACAGCTGCTTCTTCTGGAGCCTTGAGGAGACCATTCTGAAGAATGTGAAGACTGTTTGATGGTAAGGGTTAGGAGGTGAAATAGGAGTGGAGATGAGGCTTAGCTAAAAAAGGAAAACAAAAATGGCCTGCTGTGGTAAGAAATTTGTGCCATGAGCAGCTTTTGACTAAGGGAGTGACATGATGAAAGAGATATTTATGGTGCATAGGCATGCAGGATTGCATGGGGAGACCGGAAACAGGAAAGCAAGTTACAAGGTTATTTTTAAAGAAAATAAGAATGAGCAAAAGAAGCCTTGAACTAGGGTGTTCACGACTGGAATTGAAATGTAAAACTAATTGCAGACCTTTTGAGAAAAATGGACCGTTTTCAGTTCCTATGGGACATGAAGAAATGTCTCTGTCAATACGTGTGGTCTGTGACCCTTCTAATTTTTCTGATCAAGTGGCATGTGGTATAGGCAGTATGACAAGGCACATCGCAGAAGTAGTCCCTGTTTTAGGCAATTACTATGGGCCCTTCTGCAGACCTATTCGCTTTTCATTTTCATTTCCTTAGTTCTTGGATTGCTAACTCTATATCCCACCTTTATTTTCTGCTTCTGACCCCTTCAGGTAGACCCTATCAAATATTCCTTCTGGGCCTCTGAGATTGGGGATCCCCTGGACACTGGACTCTCAATCCTACTCTCTTCTCTAGTCTTGGACACCATCTTTAGCATGGAACTCCATCACCCCATTTCAAACCCACTGAACTCTAGAAGCCAGGCCAATTCCCCCCAATTTGCCCTGTGATAGGTAGAGAAATAAAATATGATTGTAAGATTTCCAGCTTAGATAGTGGAGTGGAAATACTCTGGGCAGAATTCATACACTTGAAAGGAAGAGCTGGTTTGTCAGGAAGATGATGGTTTTAAGTTCCAGCATGATCAGTATGAATGAGGCATCCAGAAATGACCAGCTGAAGATTCAGAAGTGGAGGGAGAGATAACAGGTGCAAGTGACTCAAAGGGAGATTGAAAGCTTATTCATCTTCATGGGCTTCAGTCGAGGGAGAGTTAGAAAGAGAAGAGCAGAGGGAAGAGCCTAGTCTCCCTTCAATGGCAGAAGATACTTCATTAAAAGAAAGAAAAATCAGTAAAAGAACTAACATAATCAGAATCAGAGAAGGCAGTAAGGAAAAAGCTTCAAGTAGAAGGGTGAACACTATGAAATCAGAGTGATGCACGAGGATGAGAATGGAGAATAGACCACTGAATGTAGGATGACTATTAATAACCTCTGGGTGGACAATTTAGTAGAGTGGTGAGGATGAAAGTCAGAGAGCAGGGGCTTCGGAGGGATAGAGATGGAAGAAATGCAGACAACTGGCAGAGACCACGCATTTTAAAATTTTGGCACTGAACAGAGGAAGAGAAATGAGATTGTAGGAAAAGGGTGGTTTTTCAAGCTAGGGAGAGACCTGTGTTAAAAGGAGGAAAGCATAGAGAAGAGTAGACTGAAAGGTTGAAGGAGGAAATAAATGTCACATCAATGAAGGGATGGGTTCAAATTCTTAGATTTCAGGAGAGTTCCCTGTGGAAAAATGATACCCCTTTGAAATAGAAAGGAAACAGAAGTGGATGAGAGGTTTGTTGAATTGGGGTGGTGTAGATGCAGGAGATGCTGCCAAAATTCTGAACCCCCTCCCATTTTTTCCTAGGCGAAGAACTTTGATCAGATGCTCAGAGTAAAAATGGGGACGGAAACACTTTCAGGGGAGTTTACTAAGCAACACTAAGCAGCATGTCCCCAAGTGGTTTATGGATCGCCTGACTGTGTATCACCTAGAGAGGCTTTTAAAAAGAAAGGTTCCTGGAGGAGAGACTTCATTTACAAGCTCCTCTGATGATTCTTTTGCATGTAAATTTGGGAGCCAGTGCCTTGTTGGGAGGTGGAGCTATCTTGAAAACACTGTCTAATTTAGGAAGCTAGCAAGAAGCTCCAACGTCTCTCATCCTGTGGCCATTTTAATCTTCACATCCCTCACAGTGCTCCTTTCACTAAGTGTATTTCCATGGGAAAGAGGATAAAACTCACACCAGCATAAACCTGCATGAGTTCTTGGTTAGATCCACGATAAATGGGAAAGCATTAAGGTATATCTATAACCAAAAAGAAAACCTCAATACTGATTCTGTGCACACATGAAATTTAGATGATATAAACCACTTATTTTTTCCACTGAATTTCCATTCAGTCCATTAAGAGCTTACTTCAGGTAGGCATCTGGGTGTCCCCATCTCTCTCTGGGCTCCCTTTCTTTTCTCTTTCCCCCAACCCACATTTTCTACTTTTATGTCCCCCCTCCTCCCCTACACCCCTAGACTTCAGATGGGACGTTAGATCTTTATGGTTCTGTGCATTGTGCCGTGTTCTGTCCTAGAGGGTCAGCATGAGAAGCTTCAGCCGTTTGGTCCCTAGGGATTTAAAAGCTGCACGTGGAGAAGATTAACTGACATCTGCTTGCTAAACTTGACTACCTCTTGTACCATAACATTGATATATTGTTATGTATCAAAAAGTCATTGTTTCTTAATCTAGCTTCACTCCTCATAAAGAATAAAGGGGAAATAAAAAGTGTGGAAGAGAGTAAAATCCAATTCTGTTACACTGCGGTACCTTTTATTATTTGGGACTCATATGTCAGGAGGCCCACAACAGGGAAGCATAGGCATAAGTGATGGAGTTCTGTAAATTTAACATTAGGTTTCCTGCTAAGTGAAGTTTCAGTTTCTCTCTCTCTCTCTCTCTCTCTCACACACACACACACACATACACACTCATACATACAAAAGAGCTGCTGTTTCTTTTTATTTTTTTTGAAAAGTTAGGCTTGGTGTTGAAAATTATCTCATTAAATTTTTGTTTGTTTGTTCGTTTGATTGGTTTTTTTGTTTGTTTGGAAAAAAAAAAATTACTACGAGTTGCCTAGGGTGAGAAGGGGTGACTATTGAATGCCACAACATTAAATTGGACCCTGTCAACAAGAGTAAGCATACCCTAAGCTCATTTCATATGTAAATTGTATATTTTTCTTTCCTTTCTCTACATTTTATTCACCAAAGCAGAAATGGGAGGTTTTAGTTTCTCTATTTCTTTCTTCTAGTATACTGATATATTCAAAAAGTATAGTAATTTTCTCCATTTTTACCCCAGCCATGCTTTTCTTAAGCACTTCTACTTGGTCCTCCCTGCTCCCACACCTCCCCCCCCACCTCCCCCGCCCACTGTTCTAAAATTGCTCCCTCTGACGTCCCTAGTGGCCTCTTCATTTCCATTTCCAAAGTCCTTTTCTTGGTGTTCACTTAACATTTTCACCCAACTGGACTCTGCTGGACACCACTTCCTGGCATTGATTCTCTCTTCTCTTGGCTTCTATGCTGGCCCTTTTCAATTCTTACTCTCCTTGTCTAGGCTGGCTTTCACTAGATCAACTTTCCATTTTCGTCTTCTAAATGCAGATATTCCCCAGAACAAGACCTTAGTCTTTCTGACCTTTTACCTCTAATTTTCATCAGAAATCCCATCCACCTTTATAGCTTCAACTATCTTCTCTCCATAAATATATCTCCCAGGTTTGTATTTCCTATACTCAAATGCTTCTTACATCTCTAGTTGGATTCCCCCGTCCAAATGTTTGTAATTGAAACTGAGTCCATCACCTTTCTCCAAAATCCATCTTCCCCTTTGAATTCTCCCCTTTCTGTTAATTCTTCCAGTCTCAGTGATGATTTTCTCATCTTAATTTCTAAAGCACGTATTAGCTGTACCGCCCGTTTAACTCTGAATTTATGTTACTTTGTTATTTATTTAATTCTTTAATTTTATTTCTTGTTACCATACATAAATCATAAATATTTTGAGGGCAAGAGTTGCATTTTTTACATCTCTATATTTCTGCTTGCTACCCAGTATTCAATAAATGATTTTTATTGTTAAGATGTCTCAACTAAGTTGCTAATATTTTGCATATACCTCTCTTATTGTGGTCATTTTTGAAAGAGTTGACAGATTTTGATGAAAATCAGTAGATATGAAGATGTAATTGTGGTTCAGACCACCATCTTGAGACAAAATGGCAGCTAATAAATTTACTGATAAGAGATTTTCTCTAGCATTGTTAACAGTGGGTTCTGTATAATTTTATATATATGTTTGCACTGAATGTGTCCTGCTACTCAGAACCTCTGATAGAGCAAGCTACCAGTCAAAAAAATTTTGACTTAAATGGAAGAATCTAGAGTTAGGTTAGGTTATGCAGATACCCAAATGAGAGGTAAGGCTAAGCTAAACATCAAAAACTGGATGTTGACACCTCATTTGGGAGAATACTGACAGCAGGGAATATGCATTTTCTTAATTTTTATTGACCAAAACATAAGGAAGTTTTTTTCAGTGTTAAAGGTTAGAAAAAGACTTGAGGAATAGTTTCTGCTCTCACTTTGTGTTTTAGGCCATTAGTTTACCAAGGGTAACCTCTACTTAAACTTTTGTATCTCCCAGGACTAAGTTTACAGATTCTCAGAATTAACGAGCTGGAAAGAACTAGACCATCTAGTTCAAACCTCTTGTTTAGAGATATGCGACTTGCTTCCTCTGGGCCTTAGCCTTGAAGCCCCGAATTTGTACTGGCCCTAGAGTTTGGGTAATTCTATCCAAATGGAAATGTTGCTATTATATTATAAAATAACATTTTTTGCCCTGTTCATATTTAATAAATTTTCCCACAAAAAACGATTTACTTTCCACTTTGTAGATACTTTCCCATGAAAAAATAGATTGATTTCTCACTTTTCAAACACTAAACATTTGAAATTTAAAAATTGGTCCTAAAGAAGAGTTTTCAGAATATATAGAACAATAGTAAGGAGGAAATATCACTCTCCATCTCTCCCTGTCCATTCCTCCCTCTACACCAAATCCACTGTATATAAGAATGTATGCATTGCTTCTGCAGTGATTCTGCCATTCTTAAGGCTGGAAAACTTGGTTCAATTGCCTCTCATTAGCTTGAAGTTATTTTCTCTTATGTAAAATAGTCTATATTTCATGTATTCCATGGTTTTAGTTTAATTTATCAGTTGGCCACCATAGGTACAAAACAGAATTGGTGCTCAGAACAAAGTACAAAGTTTTTCAAACACTGACTATTATACTCATTTTTAGTATGGCCCTAAGCAATTCCCCTACTTGTCCACTTATCCACCTACAGAGGATGAAACAGCAAATTACAAGAGTTTATCTGAAAAGTTCTTCTCTGGAGAAAGAGACTTAGGAAATATAAACTCTCCTTACTGAAGAGCCCAGCTCTTCCCAGGACGCTCTGAGAAAATGATGGGCAAACCCAATACTACTTCAGCACACCTCTCTCACAGTCTTTTTTTAAAAGCCCTATTTTATTTGATCACTTCGTTCCTAAGTCAAAAGAGTGCTTCAGCAAAATCTGCCTTCCTGGGGGCAAAAGCAATCTCAACAGTGTCACACTCTCAGAAAGGCAGATACTGCTGAATGTTGACTGGACAAAAGATGGTTTTCTTTTTCCTCCAGCAATAATTGCTCCCATTACTTGAGAAAGAGACACAATATGATGTTGATTCCTGTTTACAGATGTTTAACCAGTGCCCCTTCAGAGGGTCATGTGTCTACAAACAGCATCATGGTAATTATATCCATTGATGTAAAGAACAGATGTGGAAACTGGTGGTTTCTTGGGGGAAAATAATGCCAAGTCCACTTTCCAGAAATGTACACAGTGCAATGCAGCTGTAACATTCTGTGCGGAGGTCTCTTTAGTGTCTGTAACTGCATGTGCTTACATTCAAAAATATGGGATTTCTGTGCGACACCTAGCAGAAAAGTCCAGGGGCACCTAGAAAATGATGCAGATCATTTGATACGTTTAAAAATTCCTAGTGATACTGGACACATCTCCATAGCCCAAGAAGGTCTTTGATTCTAAAGTTTTCCGGGCAAGTGATAGGTATTGAGAAGAGAGTCGAATGAGAAAAACTCTGATGCTCCACACACCCTTGAGATCTCTGCATCCTACCTATAACAAGACTTCAGTGAGGCCAGATTGCATCAAGGTATCATACTTTGACCTGTGAACACCAAAATATTCTTAAACTCACCACGGCAGGGTCTGGCAGGGATCAGGGGTCACTGATCCTCTCCTGAAAACTAGAATTCAATGGTTCCTTATTTTAAATGCCAATGTTACCTTGGATGTAACAAGAAAGATTAGATGAAATCTAATTTATGTCATATATTGTGTGCAGAACGTTATACAGAGATCCAGTGTATGCCTAAAGGATGAGATTTCTCCTGAACCAAGGCTATCTGTGCCTTCACATGTACCAAAATTTTCAGAAGACAATATGTATCCTATAAATCGGTAATCGTGATGAAACATTGGAAGTTAATCTGCATTTACATTGTTTACAATAATATGCCATGACATTATGCCTCACTTTGGAATTTTGCCTCTGGGGCAAAAAAAGTGTAATCTTCTTTTCCCAGGCTGTGCTTTTCTGCTTTTCATGATACCATATAAACTACACAGTAGCACCAAACTGGGTGTCTATGATTGAAATGTAACAGAGGAGCAATCTAGTCTGCTAATCTGAATCTTTCAGGCCCAGAATGGACTGATAATAAAGAGACCTGCCAAGTGCCTTAGGCTAAAGTGTGCCTTTTGACACTAATGATCTAATTCAGCTATCTACTTTGTCCCAATTTCAGCCTTCTCTTTCTCTGTGGCCCTAGGGACTCAAAGGAAAACACAGGAGGTGAGGAGGCCTAGCATCAGCTCTATCACTGGTTGTATCACTCTCTCTCTAGGCCTTGGTTGCCATGGTTATGAAATAACATGGTTTGATGATTTCTCCTAGGTCTCACATGTTGGGCTAAGTGAGTCTATGCATGTTGGAATTTAAGACAGGAATTCTTGGTCATATGTGTGGGATAGCTCCAACTGTCTCTAAAAGCAGGAGGCAATGGGGTAGGAATAGAAAATTCTGACTGATGCTTGATATAAACATTTTCAGTAAAATCAAGGAAACTATTCCCAAACAGGAATGTGGCTGAGCTTATCATCCTCATTGTGGTCTAAGCCCACTAGGGTACTTATTAAAATGCATTTCAGGCCCTCTGTAGTGCTACGCCAGACTTCTTCAGTCAGCGTCATGGAATCTGCTTTACACAAGAACACTGGTGGTAAAATATACAAGCTGAAGTTGGAAATCCTTCGTCTAGGTGAATGAGCACTTTTTCTGCTCATCTGTAATTTGGTTGGGAGACAGTCATTAGTCTACCCTAAACTTCAGTTTTATAATAATGGAAACATTATCCATCTTTCCTGTTTCCCAGTAAGTGTTAGTACGTTAGTAGGACAGCCTCTTAGAAAACAGCTTCTTAGAAGAGCAAGCAATTTCTTAGTTACGAATGGCTTGTTTTTCAAAAATAAATAAACTTGAAACTTAAGACACTTTTGCCACGGAAATAACATAAAATTGTGTTAATGGTGTTAATGTTTCCAGACCTGTTTATAAAATTCAGGTTGATCCCAAATGTAGCTGGAATTCTGTACATTGGCAGTGAAAACATAGGAGAAAACAATAATGTTATCGGGTTTGGGAATGTAATAGAACCAGTTCTTTATATCTAATTTCACACACACACACCCTTAAAACACTTCACTTTTCTGAACTGTAGGTGTTATGCTAGCCCCATTCAACAGTAGCCAGAATGGAAATTACAGCAAAACTATTGTTTATTAGGTAACTTTGTATCATTTTGGGATTCTCAAGAGGAATGAGAAGAGGGACGAATAAAAAGGAAATTTCCCATGCCCCTTGGGCAAACGGAGAAGTACCATTGTGGGGAGGTGAACTCAGGGCAGGGGGTAGACTGAGAAAAAGGACATTAAAGAGGAAATGAGTGGTTTGTGTGAGCAGGTGAAGACCTGAGTGGAAGTGTAGGAGAGGTGAGTTGCTTAGGTCTAAGGAGAAGAACTTGTTGGATGTATGGTCGCCCCTCCCCCACCCCCACCCCTACCCCAGGCAGAAGAAAGGAACAGTGGGTAAGAGATTTTGTCAATTCGATAGTTACCACCAGATGGCGAAATTGATCCCAGGCCTCTTGCTACTGGTCAGTTTATTGGGAAAAAGGGAGAAGAATATGTGCATCGCTTGGTAATTCATTCATTTATTCCACAAATATTTACCGAGTGCCCACTGTCCCATGAACTACGTCAGGAACTGATGTTGACATGGCCAACCCAACAAAGTCCCTGCCCTCAGTGAACTTACGATTGGGGGGGGGAAGCTAAACTGGCACAAGAATGTCCCTAGAGTATTAGTTAATATTCTTCTTATGTAGTGAAGGACAGGCTTTCTCCTCTGGTGACTTGCCTCAGTGTCAGCCCAGACAAAACCAAAGATACACGAAGCCAGTACTTCTTTTTCTCCACGAACCTGCCCACACCTGGAAGACTGCCTCTTAGCTTTCCCTCCAACCCGCCCCTTGGTCTTTCATGATCCAGGCTTCAGTCTTTCCTCAAATAAAAACGTACTAGCCTTTGGCCTCCTGCCTTCAAAATGTTTATGTTGTCTAGATGATGGGTATTAATCGGATTAACCTAGAGAGGAGGTGTTACAGAATTCCTCACCTCTGATATCATCTGCATTTTAGGTAAGCTTGGGTTTTTGGTGTTTGTGTTTTGTTTGTTTGTTTGGTTTGTTTTTTTTCCTTTTCCACAGTGCTTCCAAAGCCTAGCAACATCTAACCTTTTTTGGGTATTGGATACCTCTGACATTCTTAGAAAACCTGTGGACATTCAACAGCAAAATAATCATGTAAACAAAGTACAAGGCATATTACTTCAGATTCAGGGACACCTTGAAGCACATTCTTAGACAATCTCAGACTTAATATCTATCATCTATCTATGCATCGTCTATGTATCATCTATCTATGTATCATCTATCTATGTATCATCTATGTATCATCTATCTATCATCCATCTATCATCTATCTATCATCTATGTATCTATGTATCATTTATCTATCTTATCATCTATCTATCATCTATCTATTATCTATCTATCTATCTATCTCATTCACAAAACTGACACAAATCATGGGAGCTTGTGGCACAGCATTCTGGGAAGCAGCGGAAAGGGTTTAAGCAAACTTTCTTATTTACCCTAAGCAGCACAGGTTCTGATTCGTGTCTCCCCGTTTTCTGTCAAGCGCGGACAGCTGACGACTGACAGCTAGGTCTCTCCTCCGCAAGCCGCTCAGCCTTTGTCTCCCGGCCCCTCCCCCTGCATTTTGACTCCAGTTTCCGTCCCACAGTCCCTCTTCGCGACTCATTTTCTGCCTCCTTTAGGCGTTCCCTCCGGCCTCTCTTTAGGGTGACCTCATCCCTTTGTTTCACCCGTCAGCCCCTCCCTACGCCCTCATCCCCGGCTGCGGCTGTGGCCCGGCCGCTGGGACCCAGGGGACCGCAAGGGGTGGCTCCGACCCGCCGCCCCGAGAGCCGCCCTGGGAGCCCCTCCTGCGACGATCCAAATCTCAGGGGAGAATTCCTGCGCCCCCGGAACACGGGGAGTTTTGTTTTATCTTAACGAACATTCACAAACTCTCGTTGAGAGATAATTGCTTCTTTCAGCGGCTCGGACAACAAAAGCATCAGCCGGCGCCCCGGGCCTGTAGGTGGCAGAGCAGCGGCGGGGGCGGGGGGGCGGGTGATGCGCGGGCTCCCTCCTTCGCCCTCATCAGTCCGCGGGCGTCACCTCCCGCCGGCAGCAGCACAGCCGCAGAGCTTCCAGGGACCGAGCCCCCTGTCACCTCAAGGTTACACAGCGGGTGGGAAGGCAGAGGAGAGAAAGCTGGGTCAATTGCAAGTCGCACGCCTGTCCCTCCCAGTTTTCCCTTGCTTGGGGGCTACAAAAAGCACGTTAGCTTTGCTCTGGCTGTTGGCACCTGTTTCTCTAGGACAGGCGGTGGGGAGACGCGGAGCAGCGGGCAAGAAGATTTCTATGTATCGGCAGGAAAAGACCTTTGGAGACTAAACAGGAATACCTTGTCTTTAGCGTACAACAAAGGCGAGAAAATCAGCTAAGGTCAGCGCCAGGGACAATGATCCTTCATCACTGAAAAAAAGAGATAAGCAGGCCTCCTCATTTGAGCTTTCCATTTACCACGATGAAATACAGGCTCCACGGACAATTGCAAATGAGTTACTTTTGGGTGGCGTGGGGGGAAGGAGGGTAAAAGGAGCAGATGGGAAGAGAGATGACTTGTGTAGGTGTGGCCAAATGTACCCCGCGGTGAGCTTTTTTGCTTAGCCTGGAAACATGGCACCAGCATGTATTTTCCGTTCATTCAGTAATATTGTTTAAAAATGATGAAAGAAGACAGTACAGGTGAGACAAGCAAACTTTATTCAACACTTCATGAAGCCAGCAGTCTCTGGTCTCAAGGGCCCCGACACCTGCAAAACGGGGCTGAAGGCAGGATGCTTTTATAGGATAAAGAATAAGGAACAAAGAAGTAAATATAGAGCCCAGATTGGCTGACTGGTTACACTGTTTCTGGTCAAACGCATCATTTGCAAGGACACGAAAATTTTCTAAATTTCTGTTTGTTGACCTAGCACCCTGGGCAAGATTGGCTCTATCTTGACCTGGGAGAACTTAGGAGATGCAGAGGAAGGAAGATCCACCCCATTTGCAAGCAATAAGGGTAGGGAGTTGATGGGAGTTAGAGCTTTCTCTCCCTGTGTTCTGACCTCTTTTTCTTGTTTAAATAGGTTGAAGCCAATTGTGGCATGGGATGAGTGATTTGCATATTTTATTTATTTATTTTTAGCAGTCTTGGTTTTTTTTTTTGTCTCCCCAACTAGGACAGTAGATTTTATTCAGATTTTCCATACAGACGGACAAGTTGGCTTTAAAAATTGTCAAGTAAGGCATTCCTTTAGAAGACTTTCCTCTCTCATACAAAGGCTTTGGGGAAGGTGCGCAGCTTTTTACTAACGGATAAATGATGTGCTCTTGCATTCTGCGAGGGTTGGAATTAGGTGCTTAAAGGAAGATGGTGACTGCTTTCCTAATAAGGTGGGTCATTTGCTAGTTCGCAGAGCATACAAGTAAAGGCATTTTGAACTATGCAGAATCAAGAGTCTTGGTACATAGGATTCTGGCCAGCAGACAAATTCTGTGCTCACTCACTTTGGTGATTCTCTCACATTTGAGAAAGATCTTAGTCTCATGATATGTTCAATGCACTATATAACTAATTTTAAAAGGTAAGTGACAGTAGGGGTTAAAGTGTATGGGGGAGACCCTGTCCATACCAGAGTAGGATTAGGTCACAATCAACTTCTCTGATGCTTTCTTTTTTTAGGGAAATAGAAAAATGGAACATATATACATTTGCACAAAATTAGGACTTTGATACTTTGAATGTCTGAGTCTTGCATGATACTTTGAATGTCTGAGTCTTGAATCTCCTAGTCAACTCCCTCAGTGTACAGACACAGAAACTGAGGCCCAGAGAAGCGAAAAGACTTCCATGAGGTTGCAGTTGGGATAGGACCTGTCGGATTTACAACCTTAGTCTCCTGATTGCAAATTCAGGGCTTTGGCTAGTTTACCTGCTGCTTCTTATTTCTCTGAATTTCATAATAGAGGCACCTCTGAAATCATACTTTCTTTTTTTTTTTTTTTTTTTTACATCTTTTTTGGAGTATAACTGCTTTACAATGGTGTGTTAGTTTCTGCTTTATAACAAAGTGAATCAGTTATACATATACATATGTGCCCATATCTCTTCCCTCTTGCATCTCCCTCCCTCCCACCCTCCCTATCCCACCCCTCTAGGTGGTCACAAAGCACCAAGCTGATCTCCCTGTGCTATGCGGCTGCTTCCCACTAGCTATCTGTTTTACGTTTGGTAATGTATATATGTCCATGCCTCTCTCTCGCTTTGTCACAGCTTACCCTTCCCCCTCCCCATATCCTCAAGTCCATTCTCTAGTAGGTCTGTGTCTTTATTCTTATCTTACCCCTAGGTTCTTCATGACATTTTTTTTTCTTAAATTCCATATATATGTGTTAGCATATGGTATTTGTCTTTCTCTTTCTGACTTACTTCACTCTGTATGACAGACTCTAGGTCCATCCACCTCACTACAAATAACTCAATTTCATTTCTTTTTATGGCTGAGTAATATTCCATTGTATAAATGTGCCACATCTTCTTTATCCATTCATCGGATGATGGACACTTAGGTTGTTTCCATCTCCAGGCTATTGTAAATAGAGCTGCAATGAACATTTTGGTACATGACTCTTTTTGAATTATGGTTTTCTCAGGGTATATGCCCAGTAGTGGGATTGCTGGGTCATATGGTAGTTCTATTTGTAGTTTTTTAAGGAACCTCCATACTGTTCTCCATAGTGGCTGTACCAATTCACATTCCCACCGGCAGTGCAAGAGTGTTCCCTTTTCTCCACAACCTCTCCAGCATTTATTGTTTCTAGATTTTTTGATGATGACCATTCTGACTAGTGTGAGATGATATCTCATTGTAGTTTTGATTTTCATTTCTCTAATGATTAATGATGTTGAGCATTCTTTCATGTGTTTGTTAGCAGTCTGTATATCTTCTTTGGAGAAATGTCTATTTAGGTCTTCTGCCCATTTTTGGATTGGGTTGTTTGTTTTTTTGATACTGAGCTGCATGAGCTATTTGTAAATTTTGGAGATTAATCCTTTGTCAGTTGCTTCATTTGCAAATATTTTCTCCCATTCTGAGGGTTGTCTTTTGGTCTTGTTTATGGTTTCCTTTGCTGTGCCAAAGCTTTGAAGTTTCATTAGGTCCCATTTGTTTATCTTTGTTTTTATTTCCATTTCTCTAGGAGGTGGGTCAAAAATGATCTTGCTGTGATTTATGTCATAGTGTTCTGCCTATGTTTTCCTCTAAGAGTTTGATAGTTTCTGGCCCTACATTTAGGTCTTTAATCCATTTTGAGCTTATTTTTGTGTATTGTGTAAGGGAGTGATCAAGACAGTATGGTAATGGCACAAAAACAGAAAGATAGATCAATGGAACAGGATAGAAAGCCCAGAGATAAACCCACGCACATATGGTCACCTTATCTTTGATAAAGGAGGCAGGACTGTACAGTGGAGAAAGGACAGCCTATTCAATAAATGGTGCTGGGAAAACTGGACAGGGACATGTAAGAGTATGAGATTAGATCATACTTTCTTTTGAAGAGATATTCAAAAGGAACTGTGGACCTTCCAGGACAGGTGTGTTTTGTCTGAGCATCGTAGGACAGCACATTTCACACGGTGATGTGCAAAAGGTTTGTGAAAATGCAGATCCTGATGATCTGGGGCAGGGTGAGAGCACATTGCAGTCCAGCTCTTGGAGGTACGGACGCAGCCACTCCATAAGTGTTGAGCGGCAAAACTGTGGCCAGCATCTTTCCTCCTTGCCTTTCCTTTCTCACTGATAGAACAGCCCTGGGGATTTCAGGAGCCCTTGTTTTTCATGTTCCCAGGTCACTGTGCTCCCTCAGCTAATCTGGATGTCTTTCACTGCTTTGTCCTCACCCAGACCTGAGACTGTTAGAAACAGTCCCTAGAGACAGGCGTCTTGAGCTGGAGGGTGTGATCCTTTGTCTAGTGACTTAGCACCATTTAACTTGCTTCCAACAAAACCTTTCACACATAAGCCACTTGCTCAAATCTGATGGTTAAAAAAGTCTTTTTTTTTTCTCTCACACAAGTGGCCTCCCAGCTGCAGCTCATTTCTCTCCTTCTGGGAGTGCAGCTGGCATGCTGCATGTTCACAACCATGGCCCTGCCCCTGGGGCTCAGCAGGTCTCTTTGTGCATTTCCCCACGGGTTGCTTCTGTCCTGCACTTCTTCTCCAGCTATGTGTGATACCGGGATTCAGGTCTGAATGCCTCTCCACACTCTGAGTTGAGCAAACAGCTGAGCAATGACAGGGAAAGACCCTTCGAAGGCAGGCAAGCTTCAGTGGCACCCACTTCTCACTTCTCTGATGCTTGCCTGCCTCCGAGGTGCTCTGTTGTGGCTCTTTAAGTTTCTCTGTGAGCTTTTTTTCAATCTTTCTTACTATCAGCTTCAGCTGTTCTCAGGAGAGAAACAATTTAATCCAAAATATAACACACATTCACCAGACATTTGTTAAGGCCTTACTGTGTGAAACAGGGGAAGGGGTTCTGTAGAGTGGTAGAGAAGGTGAGCTCTGGGGTCTGACTGCCTAAATAATTAAATCATAGCTCTACACTTATTAAATATGGAACCTCCCCAAGTATTCGTTTTATCATCTGTAAAAATAATAATACCTTTTATACATTATAACAATCATAATACCTACCTCATGCGTATGTTATGAGATTTTCCACACAAAACATTTAGCTCAGTGCCTTAGCAAAGTGATCAATAAATGTTAGCCTCTAAATTTAGGGTCCTGAACCCAATTCCAACATGGCGGCGTGGTGGGAGAGGTGTTCCACATCACCAGCCATTCTCCAGACACCAGCTGGGTGTCCTACAATTCAACTCAGTTCCACCACTATCTACACAGAGACAGCAGATTCCACGAGTAAAGTGCTCAGTCTCGCAAGACACTCTCCACTTCAGACACCAGTCACAAGCCCTGGTTGCTCCCTGTGTTTCTAACTGATTGGCTACAAATTGGAGGTTCCAGTGGCCCCCTCCAATTCAGGATGCTAATTGCAAGTCCACGTTATTACCTGTACCTCTGACAGATTGGCTATAAATCAGAGGCTCCCATGACCCCCTCCTTGGATTTGATTAATTTGCTAGAGCGGCTCACAGGACTCAGGAAGCCCATTTACTCACTAGTTCACTGGTTTATTATAACAGGATATAACTCAAGAACAGCCAGATGGAAGAGATGCTTAGGGCAAGGTATGGGGAAAGGGTGCGGAGCTTCCACGCTCCCTCTCAGCGTGACTTTCTCCCCAAATCTCCACATGTTCACCAACCTGGAAGCTCTCCAAACCCTGCTTTGGGTTTTGTATGGAGGCTTCATTACACAGGCATGATTGATGAAACCACTGGCCACTGGTTATTGATTCAACCTCCAGCCCTTCTCTTCTCCCAGGAGGTCAGAAGGTGGGACTGAAAGTTCCAACACTCTAATCACATGGTAGGTTTTCCCACCCAGTCACCTCATTAATATAACAAAAGACACCTTTATTGCTCTCATTATAGGAAATTCCAAGGGCTTTAGGGGCTCTGTGTCAAAAATAGGGATGAAGATCAATATATTTTTTTATTATAAATCACAATACCACAGCCTCTATTAAGATGACAATATTCCTGTCCTCAGAGAGTTTACAGAGTAACGGAAAGTTTGAAGAATAAGTACATCAATTACTACAATGCAAAAATAGATAGATAGATAGATGATAGATAGATAGATATATGACAGATAGATAGATATGCAGAGGGAAATGTTTGAGACAGACAGATGTTTGAGGAGGGCCAAATTGTAAGTGAAGTCACAGAACTCAAGGAGTGAAAAGCAGTTTTTAGTGAGCTGCCTGAGGAGTTTAACATAAAGGTAAACCCTGCCCCAGAAATTGGCAAAGTACACCTTCAGGCTAAGAATGGCTCTTACATTTTTTAATGGTGGACAGAAAATCAAGAGTAATGATATTTCATGACCCTTACAATTATGTAAAATTTAAATTTCCCTGTCCATAAATAAAGTTTTATTGGAACACAGCCATGTTCATTCATTTAGGTAGCAGCTATAGCTTATTTCTGCCACAGTGACAGAGTTGAGTGGTTGTGATCAAAACCTTATGGCACAGAAAGCCAAAAATATTTACTACCTGGCCGTTTGCAGAAAAAGTTTGCTGACCTCTGGACTGCCCATTTAGGAAGATGCAAGAAAACTCTCCAGCCAACGAGGTAAGGATTGGTGAGACTTTGCTTACCTAGTTTCAAAAACAGAGTGATGAAGGGTGTGTGGGGTTTCAGCAGAAATGCAAGAAGGAAAGATGTCTGTGGAGGGCCGAATTGTAAGTGAGGTCACAGACTTTTGGAGTGAGGAGTGTGTTCAGTGAGCTGCGTGTGGATCTACTTGGCTAAAGTGACGAGTGTGCTCATGAGAGAAGCTGGAAGGGCAGGCTGGGTCCCTTCCATGAATTTCTCAAAGGCTGAAGCAATGCATATCTTCTTAGCTTGCTAAACAATGGGAATATTTAAAGATTTTTTAGGGGGAGGGGGAGACCCCATTATGATGAAACCATAACTCTATTTTAGCTTAGTCTCATACAATATGTAGCATAGAGTGGAAGACAGACCAATTAAGAGAGCTTCTATACTGTTAGCTTTCAGTGTCTGTTTTAAACCTTAAAATAAGGGAATAATGTTCCAAGGTGGAATTTCAGACATTTGGTAAAAGGAGAATCTTTGTCTATGTCTTTCCTGTACACCCACTCTGCTACTGCCACCAGCTATACCGTTATTGCCTTGATTCTCCACAGTGATTTAAACCATCTGTTGTATGTTTCTGGGGTGCACAACCAGGCTGATGTGCACCCACTTACTAGAGGCTGCAGAGGTACCAGGCAGGTACCAGGGTTTGATATGACTTTTGCTATGACTTCAGCTTTGGGAGAAGCTAGGGGATTATTCTAACCTAGAGCCATCAAGTTGCCCCAACCAAAGGGAGAGATAGCTACTGAATAGCCCTGGGAATCTTTAATCCTAGTCTTGGGTCCAGTCCTGAGCTGACACAGGAGTATCATTGATTTCCGATGAGTAAATCAGAATTGTGGGAAGAGTGGTTGCATCATCCTACCTTCCTGGAACTCTGGAGTTCAGGACAGGGCTTTCCCATGTTACTACATGTCTGTAAAGCGCCCCGTTTTTTGGAGTTTCACAGTGCGGGGCACGAACTTGGTGTTCTGTGTGGCTCTTTGGGTCATATCAGAGGGTTATGGCACATCTCATAGTTGTCTCTGCATCAAGAAGAAAGGAAAGGAATTTTCATTGACTTTAAGACCTAAGAATCAGACTTAATACCTCCTTAATTTTACCCAATTACCCAGCCTAATTGTTCTGGCTCAAAGATCAGGTTATCATAAATCCTTGGAAGGTAAATTCATCTGGATTAATCCAGAAGTTGGAGAATTTGCTTACCTAGTTTCAAAAACAGATAAGAGGGAATTTTCTCTCTTTGATGGCTTCAAAAGGTGCAATGTTTTCCCCCTGCAGAACCACAAAGCTGGTTCTTTGCGCCATGATGAACATTGTCACTAAACTCCTGCAAGGAGCTGTGTGGCATAAATAGTATGATATTTTTTGAGAATATAGTCAGAGCAACAAGTGTGACGTCCATGGAACAGTTCTAGATAGATTTCGCTATCTGCCTCAGTACAATTGTGAGTCAAGTAACAGGGATACTTGGTTTAAGAAAAAGGCAATATTTAATTCAGGAACTCTGGCTGGATTTAAATCCTCAGCCTCGGGAATAAATATTTACCACCTGCTCAGCCCCTTCCCTCTGATAAGCATAAGAGTGACTCCAGTTTATTCATCTGCTTTTCTCATTTAATTAAATAGTCATGATTCCTGACCTGAGACCCTCCCCCCACACTTCCCCCAGTATTGCTTTCTCTGCTCTCTTATATTTTCTTGTTCCTGCTTTCAGAATTAATAGCAAACCTGGTCTCTAGGCTGTTCTCAACATCTCAAGTGTGAATCTTCCCTGTCAAGATCTTCACAAGGAAAATGAGTCACAGCATCGCCTGGGTGATGAGGTCATGATACCACAGTCCCTGCTTTGAAAATGTATTTGTACTTTTCTACTGTAAAGAGATTTTGACAGGGGAAGATGAAATTGGGGTGACAGCTCTGAAGCCTCTTCTTTTAGACACTTGTAACTAGCTCAGCCTTGGCAGGCACTGGCAGTGACAAAGTCATGCTCTGGATTCTCCCAGCCTGCACTCCACTTTTCACCCTGCCTGGGAGCCTGGAGAAAATGCCTGCAGAGAGTAGACCAGCCCTGTCTTCCTAGGGTCATCTTACCTCATGTGCAACCTGAGTTCAAATCCTGGCTCTGCTACTTACTAGCTGTGTGATTTAGTTATTTAATGTCCCTGTGCCTAAGCCCCTTCACCTGTAAAATAATAGTACCCATTGCATAGCTTCGTTAGAATTAAATTTAATAAATCTATTAGTGTGTGTGTATATATATAAAGCATATAATAAAGTGCTTAGAAGAGTAGTTGGCACATGGTACTATATAATTTTTCAATTTATTATTAGAATTACTTTCTGCAAGGATCTGCGGGTACTTTATAGTACATTTAAAGAGGTTTTTTTTAGGAGAGCATTTATTATTTTTATGAAATATGCATAGTCCTGAAAAATTCCTCCATAAGCTATCAGAGATAGAAAACCATAAAATATTTATCAAATAATGCACCCAATCCCTAGTGTCCAGAAAGCAGCAATTTTCACTTCACTTGTATTGTCTTCTTCTAGGCAATTATTTGTTGAGTTCTTAAATACCAGGCATTTTACAAATACTATTTTCTTTCATCCTCAAGAAATTCTGCACAGTAAGTATTAGTATCCCAGTATGAGGGATGAAGAAGCCGAATTCTAAAGAAATTAAGTAATTTATGCCAGGTCACACATTTGAGCCATGGCTGAACCAGAATTTGAACTCAAATAGTTTGAGTCAAAAGTTATGCCAAGCCATGTAAGCAATGAATGTCAGTGCCTGATGACTTGGAGAGAATTTGATGCCAAAAACAGAGGGAGAGGCAAGAAAAGAAGAATGACAAGAATAACAACATTAGCAAATTTAGACTCAGGTATGATTTACAGATTTTTCTAGGGTTTTGTGTATTTGCCCTTCAACTATCCAACAGCTTGGGGATCGAAATCCAGTTAAAATGGAAATAAGTCTATTTTTCTTGAAACTGTATGCCATTTACCTGACATCCTCACCTCTTCCCACCAAAAACATTCAATTGTTTTTTCCACGCATGGAAGAATAAAACAACATATCTTCTAGAATCAGAAAGAAAACATAACTGCTCTTTTTTTCTTTAGATTTCTCAGGCACTGTTCTAAATGTGCAATCACTTACCTGGTGATTGATACAGACCATTAAGGCATCTGCCAACTATTGTTGACAGATAGCAATGTCTGCAAAATCATCCCACCTCATAGATATAAGCATATTGTACAAAGAAATATGCTTGCTGTGCCAGTGCAATTTCAAGAAAAATCACCTAGTTCCCCCTTTCAAACATGTTACTGCCCCTAATTCCTCCTATATAGGGATTCTGGAGCCACCTCTGTTATAAGATCAGAAATATAGACCAATTCTGTTCATTAAAAAGTACTTCATCTAGTCTCAGTACTGATATTAGGATTGCTACTTATTCAGTGACACTTGATTTTTCTTTTTCATTTTTCTGTTTCTGAGTGTTTAGTGTTGAATTCTTAGACTGAATTCTCTGTTAGGTTCTTTAAAATGTAGGGAGATTGGAGGCCTAAGTTTAAGACCTGTTCTAGCATTTGTGGGGCCTTCCATCAATCCGGGATTTGGTTTCTTCATTTTACAAAGGGGATAGCACACTTGCTCAGCCTACTTCATTGTAATTCCTCGAGGAACAATTTTATGAGGTGGAAAGTACTTCATAACCTGGAATATAAAAATTCAAGTTACTGTCATTTTTTTTTTAAAGCAAATGGCATCTCAAGTTCTCCATCTCCCATCAGCTAGGCTTCATGATGACGTGCGCTCTGATGACATGTTATCTAACCCCCCTGCATATTACGTCCACTGACACCCGGAGGGGCTTCACTAACTAGCCAATGGGGGTACACTGGGTAGAGCTGGAAATCCCAAATCTCGATGTCCCTCTTTCCTCAGGGCCACATGCTCCTAAGCTAATTCCCCACAAAGTGTCTGGCATCTGCATCCACAGCTTTTACCAATGATGAGTAAATAGGGGAGCTCTCAGAACCTGCAGGGCAGTTGTTTTCTTGAATGTGGAAGGGATATACACACATGGTGAGATAGAAATATGAAATAGTAGCTATATGAGATTTTTTTTTGTGGGATGAGGGGTGTCAGGTAAAAGGTATATATTTGGAGAATGAACAGACTTCTAGTCTAAGTGAATTTCCATCACCAAGTTGCTGGACCATGTAGAGGTTTAGACATGGCTAAGATTAGAGAGGATTGGTGTCTGTTAGGTGGTAGAAGAGTGGGATTTACCCTTGACAATGTAAACAGATCTGTGCCCTTCCCAAGGATAGCAAAGAACTAGATTGAGTATGTGGCATACTTTAGATGGTTTTTGCTTATCCCTCTGAGGATAGATAGTACTGTAGAGTTAAGGAACTGGACTCTCCCCTCCCTGGACTCCTCTACAGCAGTCATGGAGATGAATAAGTTCTCGTGGACTCAGTCTAATGGTAATGTAGAAATTACTCTGAGATGAGAGTGATGATGACAATGATTATGATGAGAAAATTAGCTGTCCCTTTTTGAGCACGTAAAATACGTCAGGGACTGTGCTAAGTACTTTATATACATTAACTCATATAATCCTCACAACAACCCAGTGAGATAGCCCTGTTATTCCCCCATCTTACAGATATGGAAACTGAAGTTATCTTGTCCAAGGTCAAGAGCTGGTAATAAAGTGGCAGAGCTGTGATTTGAACCTATACATATCTAACTTTACAGCCCATGTTCTTACCCACCAGGGAATATTTGCTTCCTACAGTCTATTTTAAAAAGCACTAAACAAGGAGTGGGCTTGAGGGCAGGCCTGGTCTTTAGAAGCTGGATCACACTGAGCTCCTTTCTGTTTCCTAATTTACCTCGATTATAAAACAGGCACAGTGATGTGCTCCTCACATGGTTATGATGAGAACTGAACTGAAATACTAACTTATGTGTGGTATACTCATTATAAAAGTAAGAGAAGAGAGGGATATGGCTGCTGGAGAACAGTTTGACGAAGGCCCAGAGCATTAGTTTCCCAGAGAGAAGCACTGATACCCAGCCAGTTGGCTGTGTACTGCCCAATTACATGCTCTCTGATCACTAACATAGCATGGCACGTAGTTACTTAACAACAACTACAAATAAATATTTTTGGAGCATCAACCATGTGCAAGCACTGTTTAGCCACCAAGGCTTTGAGGATTGTACAAAACTGACAAGGTCCTGCTTCCAGAGAGTTTATAGTCCAAGGGAAGAGTCAATTAAAAATGAAATACAAATATATGTCAGGAGAATATAAGCACAAAGAAGGAAAAACAAGATAAACAGACCAACAGTGACAATATTTGGAGAAAGGCATATAGTAGAGTGGATGAGGAATGTCTCTCTTACTCACTTGTTCACTGAACAAAATTTATCAGGTACTTCTGACTTAGAATGTAATAAATTACATTTCATAATGAAAAAAGTTTAATTCAGAAAAAATAAATCAATAATCACTATTCAGTATAGCAGGAAGAAATAGCAATTTAATTAAATATTTATCTCATCATGTTTTATATTCCTGAACATCCAACCAGAGACATTTTGTGGCATCATACCTGAAAGGAAGGCAGTTTTTGGCAGAGTTACCTGGGCCTTCTCTTCCTGCTGGTTGGCTCTGAGCACCTTCTCCAGCAGCTTGGGGTGTGGTTTTTTCTCGGGAATGATCAACTAGGTGGAATTCACCTGTGATGGCAGTACAATGGGCTGTCTGCTGGTTAGGCGGCTTTTCTATCTTTTCCCAGGTGTACTGGCTGCCTGCTATTCTCTTGTCTTTCCCCAGTTGTTAGCAAAAGCCTCACCGTCCCTCTCATAGTCTGGTGTGTGAGTCCAGCCTCTTCAGCAGCCTGATAGGGAGTCCCTCTATCTTGTTCCCAGCTCAGTGGCCACTGTAGGCACCGAGACCTCTCCCAGAGCAAGGTTTAGTATCCCCTCACCTTGTCCACCTCTCCCTCCTTCCAGTGTGACATTTAAGAGGTAGTGAATGACTTATTGAGGTAGTGAGCACTAGTAACCATAGTGAACACTAGCAGAGGTAGTGAACTACAATCAGCAACTCTCATCAGGGGGTCTGCTTTTGCTGCTCAACCGTCGAGCCCCTTCCTTTCAGAGTTGACTCTCAGCAGGTATTTGCTTGGGCATCACTGACTTTGACCCTTTGTTCAGTTAGGTGACTTATATCTCTGTTTGCCATACCTAAAGCTTTTCTGAAAGAGTTTGGTCAAATTATTCTGTCTAGCATGAGTCCTGAGAGGTAGACCAGCATAAGTATGTGCCTCATCTCATAAGTATGTGCACCTTCCCAGCCCCCATCTGAGGAAGAGGGGCTTCCTTCCTTGAATATCTAAGGGACTAGTCATTTCCAGCCTACAACCTTAGGACATGGGGCTCATTATACAGATCAACTCTAAACAGAGAGAGGGAAGGAGAGAGTCTCCAACAATCGTCTATGAATATTTTCACCTCTTTAACTTATGAAGAAGCAGAGATATATATTTGAAAAACAATTTGATTGCTATGATTCCAGACAACCCATGGAGAAAATGAATATGTCGGTTGTTATATCTTAGATATATTTCCAAGTGCTTTTTAAATTATTATTATCAATGTTATTTTGTGCCTTCTCTCCTTGTCTGACTGCTGCACCTTTATTTCCATAATTGGCTTCTTTGTTCAACCTCACTGCATGAAGTCAGTTACTCAGTTAGGTGTTGGGGAAACATATACCTGTCTTAGACAGATGCTCTTGAAGTCCATCACTGGCAGCTGTGAATGAAATAGACAAAGTGTTTCATTTGCTGACTTTTGTCTGTTAGAAGGTGCCAATGATAATATGCTCTTTGCCTCATCTCCATCTTTGTGGGAGAGCTAGAGTTCTACATATACAAAATAAAATAAAAGACAAGTCTTTTGAATGGAAACTGAGTTCTCCACCAGTAGTACTTTATACTGGGTTGAATATGCCACTTCATATTCTTTAGGAAGTAGCTGGGCTGTACATGTTAAATAAATAATATATGAAAGTGAGCTGAAGACCCATATCTTGATCACCAGCTATTTTCTGAAAAGTTCATATTACTATTCCAGTTTCCAATGTGGGATATTTGGTTTTCTATAATAGTCAGCCAATCAATGAGCATTTCTTGCCCATTTATTAGGACTGTGGAGCTGCAGCATTATGCTGCACACTTCATCTGAAGGGGAAAAGACAATCCCCTCACTATCACTGTGCCAGGATTTGCAAAGTCACTCTTGATGTCTCACGTTCCTCTGGAGGATTGCTCAGTTGTCATATGTCAGTGCTCCCACCTGCCCAGGAACTAAAAGAAGACTCTTCACTGGACTGAAAATCAGAGTTCAAAAAAATGGTGGCCATTGTTGGCAAATGCACAACGGTTTCATTATACCTACTTGCATCCTGCCCCCCATCCCCTCACACACATTGAGTGTTAAGGGACCCCTCTATCACAGCTGTGCCTATTCATCTTTTAAATGACACCTTCTTCCCTAGAACTGCCCAAAAACCTGAAGACACTTCCTCTTCAGAACTGGAGAAGGTTTGCCCATCCTCCTTTGTCTCCTCCATAAGGGGCAGTTCTCTGGATTTCTGATCTTTGACTAGATTCAAAGCAGATACAGAAACTCCACTGGGAGCTTCTTTAATACTTGGACATTTCTTCTAAAGTATATGCTATCAGCTGTGCTCAAAGCCAACTAAGCTGAAAAATAGAGTGAAATTTTCTTATGTGAATTTCACCTCACTAAATTATTAATAAAAAATAAAGTGAGCCATAAGTAGATATTGTTAGATTCATACATATCCATCCACATTTTATTCTGGTTCTGATATCTCTGGCCTTTCAATTTTGCTTCTCGGAAATATCTTTTGCTCAATCAAATTGAAAATATTTTGGTTTACTAAAGATGTTCTTAGAAAGAAGAACTGGTGCACACCAATGATTTTTTAAAGCATTTAAAATTCAATCCTGTTTCAGAGGAAATTTGAATTATTATCATTGTAGTGTTTAGAGCTAGCAGACGTAGATACAGGGCCACATTTTTCTGTGCTTGGAAGGTTGAAGTATTCCTATGATAATTAGAAATAGTTAAATGAATTGAAGTGTCCCAGATGAATGGATGACGTTATTTTAAGTCCTGAAAGTTAGGCATTTATAGACTTTTTTGCCTAAAGCTCCTTTGGAACATAATAAATGCAAATTTTGGACATCTTAGACTGAATCCTAATTTGTTTACTCTCTCCTCCCCCAAGAGGAGAAGGAAACTATTAACCATAGCCACAATGTTGGGTATGAAATAGTACTTCTTATATTTGGCTTTCTTATCTGTGATTCTTAAATGTTGATGAAAAGTATTGCCATTTCACCTAATGGACTTTAAAATTTGACCAGATCCCAGCAACTTAGTAGAATGGTACCCTTCATCTTCTTCAAACCAATATTCATCCGAGGTTTTAACCTTGGTTGAACAGTTAACATTTCCCATACTTGGTTTCCTTTAAGACTTCATAAATTACAGAGTTCCTGAACAAAGTAATCAGTAAAAATTCTAAACTATAGCAATGATGATTCCTGAAAAAAAAGTATGGCAACTAATAATGATCCTCTTCCTACACGTAAGGAACTGCATTGGCATGTCCACATTAGTTAATTCATGGGTAGCAACAATTCCATGTAAAAATGAAAGAATTTTATCAGAGCTCAACACAAAGCTTATTTGTGGCAAAGTTGAGTTTAAAAAATAAATCTATTTTTATGAGACTATGAACTAACTCTTTTTAGCCATTAAGTACCAGGATCCCCTTTTTTCTGGACTTCCTCCATCTCTAACTGACATATTTAGACTATTGGCCTTACTTTATAGACAGGTGTAATGTCAGATGTCTCCTTGAATTCCTGGGAAATTATTGATTGTTAAATACTATGAGCTTATTTTTTTAAAGTGTATTTAAAAAAGAGTCCTGTGTGGATAGATACAGTCTCTATCTGCTCACTAGTGTGTCTGTGGTGCCAGCATAGGCACTCAGTATTGCTAAATGAATAGATGGACCAGGATGTTGACATGATGCTTTATGCACAATCGGCTACAAGAAAGACTAAGTTGCTCTAGGTCATGGATGCAATAAAATTGGACTTGGGGTTGGGTGGGAGGGGAGAAGATCTGAGTTCAAATACAAACGGGGCTGCTGACTGATTCACTCATGCTATCAAGTGAAACAAGTGACAACTTTCAGGGCACAGTTTTTCTTTTTTTTTTCTTTTTTTTTTTGTTAGCTTCTGCTTTATAACAAAATGAATCAGTTATACATATACATCTGTTCCCATATCCCCTCCCTCTTGCATCTCCCTCCCACCCTCCCTATCCCACCCCTCTAGGTGGTCACAAAGCACCGAGCTGATCTTCCTGAGGGCACAATTTTTCCCTTTTAGAAGCTGAGAGGATTGTCCTGAATGTAGTGAGTAATCTCCAGTTTCTCTGGGCTCACATGCTCTTTGTTTTAGGCAAGCTCTTCTATTTCCAGGTGGGAAAAGGTCTATGTAGCCTGACATCTTGGGGTTCCCCCCACAGCCAGTCTTGGGAAATGTTCTCTTTATTATCGTCACCTCTCTCAGCAAAATACACTCCCAGTGCAATTACCTCTAGCACGGTGAAAGGAATTTTACCAGAAAATAACCTGTAGTTTAAGCCGTATTTATGGAATTAATTACAGGTACAAAAGAAAGACACACACAAACACATCCAGAATTGTCTGGCCTAAGACGCAGGTTTTTTTTGTTTGTTTGTTTGTTTGTTTGTTTTTTTGCGGTACGCGGGCCTCTCACTGCCGTGGCCTCTCCCGTTGCGGAGCACAGGCTCCGGACGCGCAGGCTCAGCGGCCATGGCTCACGGGCCCAGCCACTCCGCGGCATGTGGGATCCTCCCGGACCGGGGCACGAACCCGTCTCCCCTGCATCGGCAGGCGGACTCTCAACAACTGCGCCACCAGGGAAGCCCAAGACGCAGTTTTAACTTAAAATATTCTTATTTCTGGATGCCTCTGTTCAATCACCTCATCTTAGGCTGGTTTCCTCCCTCCCTTCCCTTCCTTCCTTCCCACTCCCCTTCTCCCATTCCTTCCCCTCTCTTCCCTTCTCTTCCGCTTCCCTCTTTGTCTCTGTCTTTTTCCCTCTGACTATCTGTACAATTTGTATTAGTTGTCTATTTCCAACCAATTTCTAAAATCCAATTCCCCTAAATCTCTAATTATATTAAGTGGCCCAGCAATTCCTCCTGGAGAAGCTGCATGCCTGTGGGGTACTTTGACCACCTACTTGGGTATCCAGCTCTTGCAGGATTGTCTCACTTCTCTCCTAACTATGGTTTTTCACATTCTCTCCCTTCCTGCCCACACCTTTCTGTCTTGTGTCCTTCATACTCTTGGATTGTTCAAGTGAGCCTGATCCCACAATCTTGGCACCCAAGTCTAGTCTGAGACTTTCTAAATAGTCATTTCAACACAGAGGCTGTGCACAGAAGCTTAAGTCCTGATCATGTGGAAAGTTACAGTGGCAGATGATCTGAGAAATTGAGAGAGAGCGAGCGAGAGATTGGAGACGGAGGTGTAAAGAACTTAGAGGGGCTCTTCCTTTATCCTTGTAAAGTATCTTCTTTATGTCATTCAGACTCTTGGCTTCCTTCTTTTTATGTTTGCTAGCGTTTTAAGTTTCATCTCCTTTTCTCTGTGTTCTTAAAGAGAAAAGGGTGATGTAGTTTTCTTGAGTCACCAGAGGGTTTTTTCTGTCCACTTGCCTACTCTGAAAGAATTGGTTTGTTTACCTTCACAAGGAGAAGTATTTGTATTAAAGACCCACTGCGCATCAAGGCCCAAGTGCAGATGTCCTATCATATAAGATGGTGCCTCATTCAGAAGATGCAAGATAGAGTAAAATAAATTAACAACATCTTGGCTGCATGCTCCATTCACAACTATTAATTTAACAGGGCTATGCGTCCATCTCTGAGCAGAGAGCTCCTGGCAGGGACAGCTGCTCCCGTGCCCCAGATCGTGTTATGTGCATTCCAGTAGGAGTCATCAAGAGCAGTAGGAGAGCGGGAAGGTGGTAGTGCATCCGAGCGCTGAGCAGTGTGGCAGCATGGCACTGGGAAGAGGAAGCAGAATGGGCCCTTCCAAAGCGCTTTCGTGCACTCCTTCATTTTTTGTATGGATACATACACCGTTAACTGAGGAAGAAGAGAAACTTGCCTTGAGTTTTACTGGAAATTTATTAATCCTGCTTTTACTCTCACATGCAGCTTATTTTCAAAAATACCTTTGTATACTCACTAGCATATTGATGGACCTAAGCAATACAGGCCCATATGCTCGTCCGAAGAATGTCAGACAGGTCTACATCATGATGAACAGGATCTGGGTCCCTCGGGCAGAGCTTGTATGACAGGTGGAAAGCATGCCTTGTGTTGGCCTGCTGTGATTTGCATCCTAAATTGGAGCAAAAGCCAAGGTCAGGCCAAGGTCGAGACTGGGGCCAAGCAGAGGACTTGGTACATGATAAGCATTCTTTAATTATTGGTCTTTTGCTGCATTGTTCACTGCTGTATTCCCCCATTGCTAAGACAGTGTTCTCAGAAGTTAACCAGACTTATTGTTGCAATATATACAAATGTTGAATTGCTGTGTTGTATACCTGAAACTAATATAATGGCTATATGGGGACTATAAGTAACCACACTGGGGCACCATAGTGGGCAACGGAGCTATATAGAATTCTGAGTACTTTCCTAGACATTTCTTTTTATGACTATACCTTCTATTCCTATCCTGTGATTTAATTTCCATGTGGAAAAAAGTTATTTGCAGCCTATGTTACGTTGTAACATGATCAAATGGTAAAAATTTTGTATTCTAGTCTCTTGCCTTCAGTACTAGGATGGCTCTGTTGCTGATAATATAAAACTAATTTTAAGTTTAAATTGCTTTGGGAATAAGAAATTGTGATTTAGTGAATATATGCCACTCTTTCAAAAGTGGAAGCAGTGTTTTCCACTCTTTTTTTAAAATTCAGGAATAATGGCTAATTTTCTGAATTCAAATTTTGAAGGTCTGGTATGTTCATTACTGATGTTGGACCACACACAGAGGAAAGTAGACGTCGTTTTGTGACCAGCATTCTGAGTTGTCACATCCTGAACAAACCCCTCAAAGCCCTGGAACTCATCTGCATTTTGCAGAAGACCCTGATGGAATTTGCTGTTTAAACCTGAGCCATATTCTTTGCCCCGAGCCTACTGGTTTCCTGATGAGACCTGAAATCTTGGGGAAACAAATAGGCTTTTCCACAATATTTTTTTAAATCATAAGTTTTTCACAGAGACCCTCTCAGAAACCCTGAAAAACCAATATCTTTCAGAGGTCACTGATGAAAGCCTAGGCTGGGTGGACTTGAGTTGTCAAAGTACATCCACAAAAAGGCTGATTTAAGTTTGGCAAAGGAGAGACATTGAGTTGGGGAAAGAAAGACATATAAAATAATGCCAGTGATTCTGGAAGGCCAGAAGGACATTCATTTTCCCAGAAACGAATGTGTTCTCTCCTAAATTCTTCACCAGAAAGAGAGGGGGCTTGGTTTGAATTTCCAGGGTATTGCTGATTTCTTAACTCCAAGTATGGTGCCTGGCACAGAATAAGTCATTCAATAGGCATTTATTGAATGCTGTGATTTGAAGGAAAAGAACATTGCTCCATCTCTCCTTTTCTCCCCCCACCCTTTTCTCCATAAAGGTTGAAAAAAATGATGAGGACCAAAAGATTGAACAAGATGGCATCAAACCAGAAGATAAAGCTCATAAGGCCGCGACCAAAATTCAGGCTAGCTTCCGTGGACACATAACGAGGAAAAAGCTCAAAGGAGAGAAGAAGGGTGATGCCCCAGCCGCTGAGGCGGAGGCGAATGAGAAGGATGAAGCCCCCGTCGCCGATGGTGCGGAGAAGAAGGAGGGGGAAGGTTCCACTCCCGCTGACGCGGCCCCAGCCGCCGGCCCCAAGCCCGAAGAGACCGGCAAAGCCGGCGAAACTCCTTCCGAGGAGAAGAAGGGGGAGGGCGCCCCCGAGGCTGCCACAGAGCAGGCAGCGCCCCAGGCTCCTGCCCCCTCGGAGGAGAAGGCCGGCTCTGCTGAGACAGAAAGTGCCACTAAAGCTTCCACTGACAACTCGCCGTCCTCCAAGGCCGAAGACGCGCCAGCCAAGGAGGAGCCTAAACAAGCCGACGTGCCTGCTGCTGTCACTGCTGCTGCTGCCGCCACCACCCCTGCTGCAGAGGATGCTGCTGCCAAGGCAACAGCCCAGCCTCCATCGGAGACTGCGGAGAGCAGCCAAGCGGAGGAGAAGATAGGTGAGCGACCTCCAGGGTCAGACGCCATGGGGGGCCAGGCCACCTGTACTTGGGGGCCTATGTGGAAGGCCAGGCCCCGTGTGCCTTCAAGGGAGAGGGGACATTTCTAGAAGGTGTATTCAGGAAATCAAGGGAAGCTGCGCTGAATTCCCCCAAAGTGGCAGGGCTGAGAGCTAACTCTGGCCACTACGTTCCCAAATATCTCCAAGCCTGAGAGAGAATTTGGGCAGGTTTGTGTAGCAGCCGGTACTAGACAGGTCTGACAATTACCTTGTTAATTGGATTGGCATAAAGAGTAAAACTAGGTAATCCTGGTTGAAAAAACATATTCTGTGTGCTGGATAGACTTAGTTTAATAAGTAATTACTGAAGCTACATGTATTTTATGGATGGGAATTAGCTAATGTGATTATTTAGCTCTGGGAAGTGCCTGGTGTAAATGCAGCCAACTCCCTATTGATTCAGATGATGTAGTCTGTGAATTGCCAGCAGCTAAAACATACTCTCAGACCACCTTTCCCTATCCCACAATATGTTTCTGGGCATTCTCCCCCATCAATTGGTGAGCAGTGTGCGTATGTGTATGTACGCTCAGAGAATGTTAATTGTAACATTAATCGAGGTCAGACTAATTAGGAAAATAAGTCTGTTGATGTTGCCAAAAACAAAAGAAAAACCCCAAATATAGAGCATGTTGTGAAGTCAAACATAAATTATCATTTTATCATCAAAGACACTACTTTCTACCATACACATACATAATTGAGGGTTGACTGTGATTTTAGAAAGTTACTAGATTCTCTTTGGTTTGGAGCTCTAACCTGGAGTGTTTTCACTATTATTGCCCAAAGAGCCTGTGCAGAATTGGAATAGAGCATTCACAGTACAAGATAAATTTAAGGGAACGTCACCCCTCAGCACTAGATCTGTCCCTCCACCCCAGCCCATCCATAGTGGTGAAGGAGGCCAATGGTCTCCAAGGTCTTTCTCTAGCCTAGTGTGACCCATGAATACCTTTCAGCCCCAAACATGAAAGATAAAGTTGCTTCTGTGCCAGTTGAAAAGGTTGGGTTTACTCCTTTAGAATTTAGTGATGTAACCCACTATGTGTCCAAGGACCCAAATTCGGACTGGACCACACTGTGCCCTTGGGAAAACACCTACTCCATGAGGGTGCTCTGGGAAGTGCCTTGCTATCTGACCATTAGATTGAGAAAGTAATTATTGGATATTTGCCACGATATCCATCTCTCCACATTAGATACTGAAGGATGGTGGAAGATTATTCTAGATATTTTCTGGTCTACTTCTTTCATTTTACCCCCCAAATTCTGTGAGTAAACAGCCAGATTATATTAACTATTATTGTTATTAGCATTATCTAGCTTCAGATAAAGCACACACCTCTTTCTACCAGTGGCTCATCTTAAATCTTTATTCTAACTATATACCTGCCCCAGGGGCCAGACCTTGAGGTTAAGAAGATGGGAATATTTCCCTGGAAAAGGTAAGGCATGTGATAAGAATAGTTTTGGTTTTAATTTACTCAGCAAAACAAACCTTGTTAACTACTCTTCTTTAGGTTTAAGTTCCAGCCTTAGATGCAATGGCTAGAAATCACTTTGCATATGACCGACTACCTATTGGTAATTTTCATAAATCTTAGAAATTAATCATGATTTTAAATATAGAAAATATTTGACATTACTCAGATCATATTTTTAAACTGGGATTTCTGAAACGGTAAGTAGAGACAGAACGACATAATGTGATTTTAGGTATATGCTCACGATTTGGATTAATAGAAAGGAAGGCTGCTTGAATCCATGGAAAGTCTAAAAATAATATATTTTAAAGGAAATTCAGTTTTATTATTTTTCAAGTTATGATCATTCAAATGAATCAATGAAATATTTTATGTAGTACATGCTCAATAAATGTCAAGTGATGAATGAATGAAAATTGGACAGATTCAATTTATAGATAATAATTTGTTTACTCATTCATATATTCTTCATGCAGCCTTGCTTACTCCATTCACTTCTTTAATTACAAATGTGTCTGGTCAGTAAAAGCAAATAGGGATCATGCTCTGTCCTAAATCTTACAGTTTCTGACTAAAAAATGCCTCAGTTAGTCTGAGTTTAATATGTACATTGAAAGGTAATTGAAACGTATAAATGAAGTTCAACTTAAAGGTAATCACAAAGGGCAATTTATTTTACATTGTTTCTGAGCTTTGGGTAGGTATTGTCCTCTTGGTTAGATCTTGAAATGCTGCCTATAGCTTCTTTCTGGACCGATGTATCTATTAGCCTTGCCTGCTGTAGGTGACAAGCACAAATTACCCAAATATGATGCGTCTTATGGAATCACAGAAGCTACAGGTGACAAGGAGATCTATCACAGCATATCAAGCCCAAATTCCCATGGGCCCTGTACCACATTTTCGTCTATCTTGTATTGGATTTCATTCTAATCCAGGTTAAAAGAACAATATTCCCAGTTGAGCACTACTGTTTGGGAATGGATGGCTACCCTGGGTGGCTTTAGGATTCTGTGACTGCCTGGAGGGGTGTAGAGAGACAGTCTGATATGGTAGAGTAGGGTTGGGGGTGCAGAACAAGCCAAAAGAGAGATTCAAGACAAAAATTGCTGTCAGTAAGAGGGTCAGAATTTTGGACCACTCTGATCACTACTTTAATACAAACAGGAATTCTTTCTAAATTATAAATGTTTTCTTTATTTTACTTCCTTTACTATTAGTGGGTTCATTACAGGTGGATGCCACTTGCATTAGGACATTTGGAATTTTTTTTTCTTTTCTTTTTTTTTCTTTAATCCTCCAACTATATCTTCCTGTCTCTGCTTTGCCACTCTGCACATCTCTGCATATGTCTATGGCCAAAAAACTTCCGTGCATTTCTGATGATGATTCCTTTATAGGAGGAGAAGTGTGTGTGGTATCTTTAGGGTACTGCCTCCTTTCAGCCATGAGGAGAGGACTTTCAAGCCTCTTTGAACGATAATGTCTTTGGTGTCTCCTGCTAGATAGTATCACTGTGCTCATTGGACTCACGGTGAAAGAATTCTCTGCTATGTCTCTTCTTCTCCATGATAACCCACTGACTTTCCCCAATAGAGGACTCCAAAATTTCTGCTCTGGCTATATTCAGTGATGTCGTATTACCAAGGGAACACATCCAGGAGGCTAGAAATCAGAGATGTTGACTGGGTAGCTGTCACAGGGTACTTGACTGGAACTAGTAGAAAGTGTAACTGGGTTATCCTAGATTTTACGTATGTTGATTTTGGCTGCATTTTATTTTCGTGGTCTCTTTACCCTTTTCTAACCGGGGCCATCAATAATGATCCAGGAAAGAGAGGAGTTCTATTCATCATTCCTCTGAATAGAAACTCAGTGTCTTTCTACCTCTCTTCCTTCTTTTTCTTCCTCCTTCTTCTTCCCTCCCTCCCTCTCTTCCTCTCTCCCTTTGTTCTTTCCTTTTTCCCTTTCATTTATATTAACTTTCTACCATGCTAGGCATTAACGTCACAAAGATGCATTAGTTACGGTGGCTGATCTTAAGGAGTTCTGATTTGGTAGTAGGCATGGGATGAAATTCAGGGAGCGGTTTTGAAAACTATCACAGTAATAATCTCAACTCAGTTAAATTCTACAAAAAGATATGGAGTATCTTTATATGCCAATATACTGTGGGACAAAATATGGATGAGACAGTGCTTCATGCAGTTTGCTACATGCTAAAAAGGTTTTATGTAATGTGTGCCTCTATAGCCAAATTATTAGCAGAAGAATAATGTAAATTTTATAGTTTCTGGAAAGATAATTTTGTGTTAAAAAATGAAATACCCAACCCACATTTTTGGAGTTAAAGAAATTCTTTAATTTCCCCAGAACAAAATGTTCCAAAGGCCCAAGATAACCATCCATAATATTCTTAGCTCTCCAGAGGATAGACCCACTTCCACCACACTCTGTGTTACATGTGAGATTAACCAAGAATATTTACACTTATTTGACACGGTGCCTCAGAAGCAGTTTTGATTTGATATGTGGTTTCAACCACTTCCCAAATTTATACACAACTCATAAAGAGTGAAAATTTGGGTTGTGAAAGTCCACAAATGCTATCTATAAAACATGAGCACCCTGTCAGCTACTCAGTGGCATGCTGCTTAAATACTGTTGATTATTAAGCTTTTATAGAGCACTTTTATATTGCTCTAGTAATCATTTTTATTGGCTTTTCTTGAAAACACTCCAGTGGCATTTGATAATATTTTTCTTTCTGCTTTTACATTCTGAGAACAGGGGCAAAGTAAATGGATATTCTGTCCACAGACACAGTGAAAAAGTAGGGGTCAAACTGATAGACCCCCTAAATCCTCACCTTAATCTTGGCCTTGCAGTTCTTTACCTCTCTTTTAAGGTGCTATGTTTTATCTCAATTCCTGCGTTTCCTCTTTATCTTAGCAGTTGTGACAATTTCTGATTATTGTCAGGAAATACTAACCAGGTCCTAGGACATTCTGTGCCCTCCACGCCCAGTAAGATAATACCAAGGAAAGAATGCTGGAGACCAGGGGTGTAGCCTCAATCATTTTACTAATGAGATGTGTGATATGAGGCAAGTCATTGCTTCTCTCTGGGCTTCAGTTGTCTCTTCATTAAGAGAAGGGGATAAGGTAGTTGGTTTTTAAGGTTTAAAATATATAGTTTCTACTGAGCCTGCACTCTAGAGCTCACGTGCCACAACTACTGAAGCCTGCGCGCCTAGAGCCCGTGCTCTGCAACAAGAGAAGCCACCGCACCGCAACGAATAATAGCCCCCACTTGCCGCAACCAGAGAAAGCCTGCGCGCAGCAACAAAGACCCAATGCAGCCAAAAATAAAAAATTTAAGAAATACATTTCAAAAAAAAATCAGCCAAATAAATAAATAAATAATAAAATATATAGTTTCTATAATAGGTAGCACTTAATGAGCATTTATGAAGTGTCAGACCCTGTGCTAAGTGCTATGTGGGGATTATCCTATTTAATCATCAGAACCATTCTGTGGTGTAAGTGCTTCAATTTCCCATTCCACTTTTACAGATGTGGAAACTGAGGTTAAGAGACATTGAGGCACCTCATCAGCATCAACAGCTGGCAAGTAGCTAAACCATGAGCTGAGCCCCAACAGCTTGATTGCCGAGGTCATACATTGAACCCTGACACCCAGGGAGAAATGAAGACGAGAGGAATGTCTAAGAACCCAGGCATCGTGTCCTAATCTAAGACCATCCCCCTCATTTGTATAATTGGATACTCCAGACTCTTGTCTGGGAATCACTAGTGATTACATTTATAGGCAGGTATCCAATAACTAACCACACTCCTTGGTCATAACTTTCTCACAGCTCCGTCACCCCAGAGTTATTGGGGATATTAAACTGGTTTTGAGTCTTGAGTTCTTAGTTTGAAAATCCTTCCAGTACTGTTTGATTGGGCCCCAGAGAGCTGTAAGATCAGTTAAAATTGATTGTTCTTAACAGGAGTACTGCTGACTCCATTAAATATGCCAGAGCTGAAGTTTAGAAATTGAAATGTTCAGAATTCAATCAGATGAAAGCAATTTCATGTATTCTAGACAATTTCTATCCTAAATTTATCAGACTTAATATCTTTCAAAATTCTTGTTTATATCTGTTACTCTCTTTTGGCAAGTACATTTCCAAAGGACCCCGATACCTTTATATTTATAACTAAAATAGTATAAAGAACTTAATAGGTAGAACAGATAGGAGAGCAATCACTGTCTCTTCAAACAAAAAATTTAAGCAGACAGAAGATAGGAAGAGATGTACTTTAGAGTCAAGAAACTCATATTGTGAGGCTTTCTATCCATTCTTTTATAGCTCATATTTAATAACCACTATCACCTTATAAAAAAAGCCAATAGACAAAAAAGCATGTAACTCCCCCAATTTTAAAGTGGTAAAACTACATTTGGAAGTGAAACTCAAACAATATTTCTTAAAATGTAGAATAGTTTTCAGACACTAATGCATGTTTATCAACTATTTTCTCCTCTTTTTTCTCTACGTATACACACGCACACATGCATATCTACCCAATTCTAAAAGGATTACAAGGAGGAAGAACCAAGAGTAGCAAGAGTTACATAGTCAGTCCATTTAGCTAAACATAGGGAGAGAGCAGAACACCCGATCTAATGGACTAGAAAGCACTGAGTGGTCGTTATTCTTATTTTGTCCTCACAATCATAGCTTCATTAAGTAAAGAATGGAAAGCTTTCTGTAACCAGGCATAAAAGGAAGGGAAGAAGGAAACCAATAATGCTGCTTAAAGCTGCAAGACTGGAGCCCTTGAAGATCTCCCAAGACTATATGGTTTACCGTATGCACAAAGAGGAGGGAAAGGTTTGAAAGGATGTGTAAGTTTTGCCAGCCCTCTTAGTCATGTTTTAATTTTGTGCCCTAAGAAAACGACTGAATCAGGTGCTGAACTGCAGACCAATTCATATCATCAAGAACATTTGAGTCACTGCTTTCTTCAAAAAGTCTTTAGCCAATTGTTAATCTCACAACACTAAAGCTTGGCTCTCTAAGCAAATAATTTATTTTGAGACTTATTTAAAAGAATTGCCCATAAATTGTTTTCACAAGGATGATGAATAACATCATGTTTTTAATAGATCCAGTATCTTGTAGGAGGTATATAGAGCAAATGCTCTGTATTTTCAGCATAATAGACTAAAGACTGCCTAAAGTCAAGAGACCTAGATTCTTGTTCAGATTCTGCTGTTGATTTCAGGCCAGCTCTTTTGCCCTCTGAGCCTGGTTTCAACATCTTCAAAGTAAATGGGTTCAACTAGGTTTTCTCTGCTTTCTAGCTTCAAAAGGCAAGTGTGCAGTGGTAGACTAAAGAGGCATCTGGAAGAGTGGGCATATGGCCTCTTACTCAACCATTCTCACTTCCCTGTAGTGCCTTATTTTCTAAACTATTAGATAGTGGGTTTAGGGGACAGGGCAGATAGTAGAAGAAGTCTGGATGGATGGGCAAAGATTTCAGGAAAAGACAGCACTAAGAAAGTTTATGGTTACACTGGAAGCCCAGGAGACTGCAAGGAAATCTCAGTGGAATTTTCTAACCCACCTTACACTTGAGATTGAAAATAAAAAGTTGACAATGATGTTTTCGGATATGGTTAGACTTGCTTTTAACCTCCCTGAGATGGAAAACTACAGCTCAAGTGGCTATAATTTATTGTCAATAGTTTCACTTTCATCTTAGACTTAATTTATTATTAGTTTATTTTTTAATACCCATCTTATTTCATTAAAGTAATTTTAACAGCTTCAAGGGTATATAAAGCCTTGGATTCTTGTGTAGAGCAATGGATGCATTTGATAGACAATTGTGGTTGATAAGCTTTTCAAAGATTTTGTCAGTAGACCTTCATTAAAACATAAGAATGATAGGAATAGGCCTAATACGACTTTCCTCCAATTCTTTTATTTACTGTACAGTCATATAATTGGATCTTCAACCATCAGTGAAACTGGCTAACAGGCCCAAGTGTTTGGAATTGGGTTATTGTACATCCCAAGAAAAGATGCAGTAGATGATGCACAAGTTAGATATGCTTACTCAGCAATTCTCACACATATTTTCACTTTTTGAATCAC
Organism: Hyperoodon ampullatus; assembly: GCF_949752795.1. Taxonomy (NCBI): domain Eukaryota; kingdom Metazoa; phylum Chordata; class Mammalia; order Artiodactyla; family Ziphiidae; genus Hyperoodon; species Hyperoodon ampullatus. The sequence continues at coordinate 84,836,545 of NC_136918.1, read as the reverse complement.
AAATTAGGAGACTGTGGAAGATAAAATATTTTAGTTCGATCATCTCACACCATTCTATTTGGAATGGAAACTGCAGTATCTTCAGGGGAAAAGAAAGTACCCTAGGAGGGCTATTTGCCTTTCCTTATGAATCATGTTCAATATTAATGTTCTTTCCTGGAGGCAAATATATGGTCAAGTAAGTCCTGAGGCTAATTTTTTGTTTTTATTTTTTTTCAGTATGAGTTGGTAGAATTTTTTGGATTTTAGAATAGAAACCAGAAGCGATTCACCTAAATGGTCCCTTCTGTGTGTCTCTCAGAGTGGAGATGAACAATTTTATAGCTCCACAAGAATATTCTCTTTGCCTTGGGGTATGAAAAAGTGAAGAATATAATTTAGATATGTTTTAGGACCATCTCCATGACTATAGCATAATTGTCTGCCAACTCACAAACACATATGTACACATACAAACACACACACACACACACACAGATTCAATATGTAGGGAAAGGCCTCCCCAGGGGTTCAGGCCATTAGAGAAAATCTAGAAGAACAATGAACTACACATTTTTTCACTCTTCAGGCCAACAAGAAGTGGAAAATGGCTCCAGGCACATCTCTCTGTCTCTTAGAGGGAGTGTGGGGAGAGTAAAGCTCTTTTCTCTGCTGGTTGTGTTATTGAGATGTGTTTGTGAATCTACAATGAGATGGGGAGAGCTAAGCATTAGGAAAGGCTACCTATGATGAAATTTGTAGTGTATGAAAATTAAAGTCCTGCTTAAGCTAATTAGGGAGAGAGAGTCCAGGAAGGCTTCTTGGTGTAAAGTTACTGCAGCTGAATCTTGAAGGACAAGATGCATGTAATAAAAAGGGATATCTTTTATTTTAAAAAACTTGAGAAAACGCCTTTCATTCAAATTAACACAAAAATACAGATAACTTAATTCATGTCGTAATTCAGCAGTAGCTTTCGAAGATTAACCATCAGTGGAAAAAGTAGCTCCATCATATGTTTTGTTTATTGTTGAAACTCTTGCACCTATAACAATGGGAAATAGAAGGCAACCAGTAAGTATTTGCTGAATGAGTTAAGAATGAATGAACAGAGACTTCTCTGGTGGTCCAGTGGTTAAGACTTCGCCTTCCAGTGCAGGGGGTGAGGGTTCGATCCCTGGTCAGGGAGCTAAGATCCTACATGCCTCGCCGCCAAAAAACAGAAGCAATATTGTAACAAATTCAATAAAGACTTTAAAAATAGTCCACATCAAAAAAAATCATAAAAAAAAAAGAATGAATGAACAATGTTATCACAGTAGAGAAAGTACTAAAATTGACCTAAAAGACTGGATTCTAACCTTAACTTAATTCTAACTTTAAGCACTCAAATTACTTTGAGTGTGAGTTTACCCTTTCATAAAACAAAAATGTTGGACAAAGGGTTTCCAAATCACTACCATTTCTAAGATAGCTCAACAATGCCCATTATGACACGTTCCCACTTATTTGCAGATTCTAAGTGACAAGGGGACGCAGACACTTGCTCAAACAGAAAGCTGTGCCGCTGTCCCCCTTTCTTGTATTTTGGAAGCTGAATACACAAGCTTCCCAGAAAGTTCTGTTGTTACTCAGGGGCATACATCATCCTCGAGGTAGCCAGAATTCACACCACTTAGGGCTTCAGAGACCAATGTGAGCATTTTGCATTATGTTCAGGAACATATTGAAAACTAGAGGAAACCAAAGCTGCTCCCTTCTGAAAGCAGGTGATTAATTTCATTCCAGCCCCATGAGTGACCTGTGTGACTCTTGCCAGTGTGTGACAGGTACACCCAGGGAAGGAATGATCTGCCAGGTTCCTTGGCTCCTTTTCCTCATCTGACATGTTTAAGTAAGCTTTGCAAGGTGTTAAGAGTCTCCTGAACCTGCTGTTCCCCTGCTATAGGGTGAATTGTTAATATGTTCCCAAACTAACAGTGCTGGGGCAGAGACCAGAAAATAGGCTTTCCCACTCCTGTTGCTGATTCTCCTTTTCCACAGTAGTGTAAACATAATTTGCATACAGCTTGTGAGCTGTTCAGACTGCAGACCACAGGGGACATTGGACTGGGAGGCTGAATAGATTCCCCCTGCCACATGTAAACAGTAACTTGCAGCAACTCTCATGTATTTGATAAAGAGACAGAAAGGACTCCTCTTTGTGAAACTACTCTAGTTCAATTTAAAGGGCTAAGAAAAGCCAGGTTTAGCAATGTGATTACAGCATTCTCCTCAGTGCTATAATCAGATCCTGTGAGAAAGAAAAGCAGTTATGAAAGATGTTGGTCTCCCTCCTTCCTTCTCCTTCAATACAAGTGGCTTAACTCTAGTAGGTGGAGAAGAGAACCTGGCTTCTATTGGAAGATACAAGCTGGTTTCCTTTTTCTAGCTTGTTTTTAAAAAAGGAAAAACAGAGGGTAAAAAAATGAAGAAAAACCTTGTCACTTTCTGATTGGCTATTTATGTATGCTTTTTACCCCAGCAGAAAAGTAGACATTTAAGATGTACCATTGTATTTGTAGTACATGGAGAGTGGTCTGGATACAAGGCTGGTGTAGTTGTCAAATTATGTAACGCCTGGGAGGAGGAAGCCTTCTCTGTTTTCCTAACATCCTGATAGAGCAGGGTTTTGTAAGAGTACCATACAATAAGTGAAGAAATTGTTTTGCATGTTCAAGATTAATCTGGAATTCTGGTTACATGTTTATCACATTAGGAGTCTCCACCAAAAGGTTAGTTTGAAATATGAGTTAGAATGAGCATTTATCATACTTTCAGATACTACTGAATAATATTTCTCTTTCCCACTCCTCTCCCCATATTTCTTTTAGTCACTGTCTGGCCATCTGCCCTGAGGTACATGATGATTGTGACTATACATGGGTATATGTTGCAATGTAAAAAAAAAAAAAAAAAAAAAAAACTCAAAACATAAAAATTATTCATGATTGATGGTTTTATTAGATATCTGCAGTAATGTGTTGGTAAACTGGCTCTCAAAACAAAACAACAAACAAACAAAAAACCCCAAACTCAAAAAGCCCTGATCTGTAGTGTTTGTTGCAAATACTCCCATCGTGGCTGATTTCAGGCTACCCATGTGTTGCCACTGAACACACAGTTGGGAAGCGAGGCTGACAACTTGATCTCAGTAGCCAGTGGGAGCCAGCTCCATCGTATCCCAGATCAATATATTTTAATATTTTAATAAACTTTACTTTTGGTAACTAAAATACTGGAACAATAATTATCAGTTCCCAAACAATGTATTAGTATGGAAACACACAAATATCAATTTATAACATTCACATACTTATATACATATGTATGTGAGGCCTTGAGAACTAGTTTTAACATTTGCAGTGAATTCTGTTGTGCATTGTACCCTTATTATAAAGGTTAAGAAAAAGGGTAAAGTTTAGAATTGCAATAATTACTACTGAAGGGATGGATGGATATATGTCCTCAAAAATGATCTGAGCTACATATTTTTAATGAACTGAAAGGTCTTTTATCTTTTCAGAGATGAATTCAGCATTTGGATTGAATTGTGACCATGGCTGACTTTTCTAATTTCTAGTGCAGAGGAAGGGTTGCCTCTTTCCTTTCCTCCTAGTAATTTTTAGTGCAGAGGATGCTTTTAATTCTAGGCCGAGCATTGTGAAACAATGAATTCACAGACGGTAGGATCAGATTAGGGGCTAATTTTTGAAGAGTGAAACTTTCAAAATGTTTGGCCTGGGCATCATTTGTTCAAATAAGTTTCAAATATGTATACTAATTCCCCAAACAGAGCTGATCTGGTTGAGAATGGTAGAGGGAAATGGCGATGGCTGGAGAGGCCCAGAGCTCCTTTTACTCTGCTTCTCTCCCTCCCGTCTAAATGGACCTTCTCTGGGCTCTGAAGTATAGTTTGAAAAATATAAATTTAAGGAATTTCTCTGGTACTGACTTTCTACACATGGCCAGCAAAATGGTGAAGTCAGATCTGAACCTGTCAGTCTCACTGTAGTGGTCTTCAAAATGAGTATGAATAGCTGCAGCCACACTGATTAAGTAGTAGGTTATGTATATTATTTAGAAGGTGAAGAGAACTACCCCCCGCACCCCATATTATAGTGCAACTGTTTAGTCATAGATAGGATTGGTCTGAGTAACCTCCAGGCACGGTGTTAGGTACATTAAACTATGTTCTATTTTATTTGGGGTCCAAATAGTATTAAAGCCATGCAAATTTATTTTATAAATAAGAAGCCCAAGTTTTATTTTCTAAAACCTTGTTTTAAAATCCTAAATCAGTGAATTTTGAATCATTTTCCTTGGAGCCCTGAAGTTCCAGGGAGTAGAACCTCAGAAGTGGTTTCTGGGAATTAAGTTGTTTCACAGAGGCCAGGTTGGTGGGCATCAGGGTCCTCTACCATCCCACAATCCCCTATTCCTCCACTGACTATTTCTGGATCTTAGTAAAAACTTTGGCATTTTAACTAATAATAATTGAAAATTACTTAAGGCCATTGTAAACTTAAGGCCATTTCAAAAGTCTTTGAGTTTTGGCATGATTAAAAGTCAACTGAATGTAATTCGGAACCCATAGTTTAATTCAGGCATCACTCTATACTCAGCTTCAATTGTTTGTTTTACAAACAGATGATCTTCCCAGATACAGAACTTGTTCAAATTCTAATTGTTCAAATTCAAATAGGAATTGTTCGGATTGTTCAAATTCTATAAGAATTTGTTTCTTATTCACATTGTTAAAAAATGGAAGTTGGTTGACTCACCCAGGGTTACTTACCAAGGCTAAATAAAATGACTACATCCATAGCTTCTGAGTCTTTAACAAAAGGAAACAGACTAATAATGCAACAATATTTTTAAGTTCTACTCCAATTTGCAACATAATTGTATAAACATTCTCTCTGATGAGATACCACTTAAGGAATTCCATCTATGTAATTTTGAAATATCCACAAAAATAAGATTTCTAGAAAGCTAAAGCCCAAAATCTGCCTCAAGAGTTCTAAAAAACCTGTCACCTTTCTTTCTTCTGCTCCTCAATCCCAATGAATAATAGATGTCTGTGCCTCTGTCTAAAAGGATGCCGAAAATGAAAAACCCACGTGCAGCAGAGTCAGTTCTTATTTAACTCTGCAGATTAGCACCCTAAATGTCACTTGAATGATTAACATCATGTTGTGAAACAGCCCAGCTGGGTAAAAAGGAGTAGGTACAATAATGACAAGATAATCTTAGGCTTAGGGTTGGAGGGGTTTTGACTTGTCATTTCTAACAGACAACATGAAGACCACTCATACAAAGCTACAAACTTACACCTATCCATACAAATACCCTACACAATGCCTTCCACTGTTTACCTTCTGAATGAAATCTAAATTAGAACCATGACCTACAAGGCCCCATATGATCTGACTTCTGCTTCTCTCTCTGATCATATGTCCTACTCTGCCCTTCCTCACTCTTCTCCAGCCATCCCACATCTCTTAGTGTCTCTTGAACACACTCAGCTTGTTCCTACTTAGGACCATTGCATTTGCTTTCTCCCTCAATCTTCTCATAGCTACTTCTGAGACCCGAGGTCTCCATTTGGATACCACTTGCTCAGAGAAGACTTCCCTGACCGTTTGACAAGAACAGCACCACACCTGCCAGCCCCATCAGTTCTACCCAATTTGTGTTCTCACTGTCACTCTCAGTGTCTAAAATGACTGTTTTTATCTACCTAAAATGACTTATCTGTCTCTCACTAGACTTTCTGTTCCCTGAAGGCGGGGATGTGGCATCCTTCAGCACAGCATCCCCAGTGCTCAGAATGGACCCCAGCATGTAGATAGCCCTCAATGGACATCATTGATTGACTACTAATATGAATTTCACCTATGGAGAGATTTTTCTTCATAAGCAACTTGAGAAAGGAAAAACATCATTTTATTTTTCAAATGTGAAGACCTGCAAAAAAAGCTAAGAATTTTTTAGGCAAGGGTCCAACTTTATTGCTTACAGCCAAACTCTCAGTCTTTATAAATCAGGATCCTCTTTTCCATGACTTGTCATCCAGGCAGCAGACACTCTGCACCTGGAGGAGGATGTCTGGCTCAGAAGGGAAATTGGTCTGAGTGTGAAAAGAAGTTGGGACCCCTAGGAAGAACCAGGTGAGGTGTGGTGGGAACTCTGCCCTGAAGAAAGAGGAAAGAGGAAGTAGAAGGGAGCAAGAATGGGGTAGAAAATGGCAGAGAAAAAAGGGAGAAGAAAAGTCCAGAAGTGGAAATATCAGAGGGAAGAGAAAGAAGAGAAGATGAAAGGAGAAAGGGGAGAAAGCAGGACTGGAGGGGCAGTGATGGGCAGAGCAGAGGAGAGGCATGAGAGCTGTGCGTGCCCTCTAACTCTGCTGCCAGCACACCCTCTGGAGTGGGCGGGACACATTTACCTTCCCCTCTGGTAAGAGGATATGGTTTGGAAGGTGTCTTTCCTGTCTGGCACTCTCTATTCTCCACTGCACAAATAGCAGGCCCTAAAGGGCTCTCTGGCAAATGGATTTTCTGTCTCGGAGCAGATCTTAGTGGCAGATGGGGCTCGGCTCCCCAAGGACAGACCCGTCCCCACTCCCCACCCCCAAGGCTCACTATTGTTCCAGCCCTTCTGCAGCATCAGTCCGCAGCCAGCGCAGCTTCAGCAGCCAGTGCAGCCTCAGCAAAGCGAGAGACGCTGCCTCTGCCTGCTTCCAGGCAGGAAAAGAAAAGAGGAGGTGAGCTTTAGTGCCCCACAAGTTTAGATGGAGCTCTGTTTTCATCCTAATACATTATGGACTCCAAGGCACGTATCAGAAACATTTTTTACTTAGAATGCCTCACAGGGAAACAGTTTTGGAACTGTATTATCCTGGGTTCTCACTGTGTGGCTTTCATGATTTGTTTAATCCCCAACCTCTTTATTTATAAGATGGATATAATGACACCACCCTCAAACAGATGCTGTGAGGATTTAATAATTTAACATATTTAAAGAACCTGGTACACGGTAGGTCTTCAAAGAACATTGCTTTGCTTTACCTTTTTTCTCATGATCTGAAATAAGGAGTTCTCATACTCCCCTCTCCCTGTATGGAAATCCTCTGGACAGATCTTCAAACTGGAAAGGGTGAAAGCAAGGATCTTCTATCATCCTTTCATATGTAAATTTATTAGTAGAAGAGATTCTTTTATTCAGTAAATAAATAACCACACTTTTTTTTTTTTTTTGGTGACCCAAAGTAAAATATCTCAAAGAGTATAAAGTACTACAAAAGAAAAATGCATTACTTAATGGATACTGCAACAGTAGACAGAGAATTGCAACAGCCGTGGCTTTAGCCAACTCTCTTCCTGGAAGACTGCAGTGCAAGGGAAAGCTCACAGGTGCTAGAATTGGACCTACCTATGTTTGGATCAAAACCCTGGTCTCTAATCAGCTTTATGCCACTAGCTCAACATCAGATTTGTCATCTGTGAAATAATATAATATCTTCATTGCTGAACTTGGTAGTTGCTAGTACTAAATAGATCACATGTAAGGTGCCTACTATGGTATTTTATTGAACACATAGTAAGTGTCTGATAGAAAGTCACCATTGCTTCTGTTTTCTTTCAATTGAAGCTACTGGGAAACTTTTTTTTTTTTTCCCTTGGTACTACTTCTAGTTTTATAGAGGAAATTAATGAGCAAATAGGACGTGTTTTATGGCCAAAAGGAGGGACATAATGATTTGCAGCCTCTTCTGGGAGTCAGAGACTATTCTATTTGGCCTACCTTGTAGCTCAGCAAGATTACCAAGTCCTCACATTATCAGTAATGATTGAGCTTGGAAGCCAGCCAAGGCCACCAGGTAGTGATGTTAGGATTAATTTAGGCTCCATGTAATTGGTCCCTGGGAAACTGTGATCTAGGGATTCAACAGAAAATGTTGGGGTCCCTTAAGGGAAATAACTAATAAACTCTTTCTAGGTAGATACCAACTATAAACTGTCACATCTTGGATTTCAATCTTACAAACTTACACCTAAAAGGAAACTTAAAAATCTCCTAGACATGGGAACTGGGTGGACTTCAGAAGGGTCCTTTAATCCCCTGAAATTATTTGCAAAATGTTATACTGGGTGTGAATATGGGTGATATTCTGGTGTCCTTGTCTTTTGTCAGATATTCAACTGGGACCATGACACATAAAGATTAAGATCCACTGTACTCAGACACCCTCCAGGAGATGTTGTATTGTGGTGTGTTTTAATGAAAGATGAAACATGCTCTGGGATCCAGCTTGCATGGTCTGTCCATGGTCACACACTGAGTTCGGATCAGAATAGAAGAGATAAACCCAGAAGTCGCAAAGACTGTATTTATTTATTAATATGCATAATTTCCATACTGCACTAGGCACTACGGGGGATATCTATGCATAAAAGTGAATATCTGTTATCATGGAAGTTACAATCTGGTTGAGAAAGAAAAGTAAGGGTCATAAAAGCAAAAAAAAATATCCAGGACCAGTCAAGAGCGATGTAAGGAAGTGCCAGTTTGCAGGCTGCGGTCTGTAATTGCAAAGAAGGAATTCTGAGGTTGGGATGATGGGTAGGGTCCTAAAGAAATAAATGAACATTTCTATGGTGGATTGGTGAAGATTCTGGCCCAGTAGCTCATGTCAGTGTGGGAGGATGGGATATGCTGAACCTACTTATTAGAAGCCTTAAAGTGGTCAGAGGACTTCACCCTCAGTGTAGTACTTAATAGAGGGTGAATAGAGGGTGGTTGAAGTTTTTACTTTATTATATTATTTTTGCTCCAAGAATGACTCCGATGTTTCTACAAGTTCTACACATAGCACAATCTGCACGTACTAATAATTTTAGCTTATTCGTTGAAGGAGCTTCAATGAACAGTTTTAGACTGAGCTTTCAATCGTTTTGGAAGGACTGAAAAATAAAAAATAATTTCAGGACAGCTTAAAAATAGAATCCAGGGCTTCCCTGGTGGCGCAGTGGTTGAGAGTCCGCCTGCCGATGCAGGGGACACGGGTTCGTGCCCCGGTCTGGGAGGATCCCACGTGCCGCGGAGCGGTTGGGCCCGTGGGCCATGGCCGTTGAGCCTGCGCGTCCGGAGCCTGTGCTCCGCAATGGGAGAGGCCACAACAGTGAGAGGCCCACGTACAGCAAAAAAAAAAAAAAAAAAAAAAAAAAAATAGAATCCAGTCACAATAGGCGGTTCCAACCCTATTGCATCGCTCTGTCACTTGCCCGCAGCCCTTTCTTCCTGGAGAGTGATTCCGGACTTTGCCTTCCACCCAGGCTCCCAGGCTGGGAACGGAATTACGCTGGTGCCCTCTGCTGGGAGGACATGGGAAGTTCAGCAGGAAACAATGGTGTCCTGGTCTTTGCACTGTAGGGGCTGAGTCGGTGATTCTGGGCCCACAGCAGCCTCCAGGCTGGATTCATTTAGTGCTATTTACAGACTTCCCAGTCAGGTATGCTCTGGCATCATGCCCAAATTCATTAACCAGGAGTAATCAGATTTTTACTGTAAGGAAATTGTCAGCTAGTTTTTTCAAATAGTCCAAGAAAACTGTCCCCTTTTACCCTGGCAGTTTGAGAGCTGGACCCTCCTTTCACTGAACACAATACCATGACTCATGGTGGGTGGTGGCCATCTTGCTACCAAACAATACCTCTTGAGAGGCCAGGGAGAGACTCTGAGGCCATTTTTTTTATCCTGTTCAATTATTGTTTTCTTTTAATGGCGGGGAAAGCACATTGAAATTCATCGCTGATTTCCTGGCTCAGATCACCAGAATTAATGGCATGGTGTTAAATTAGATTTAGAGTGTCTACTCTGGTGTTCCTGTAGCACCCTGCTCAGCTGATTTTTTGCTAGAGGTGAAAAAAATTCAGTTGTAATTATAATTAGGAAAGGGGTAGGGGAGTGCTAAGAAGGAACCCAAAAGAGAGAAGAGTTGTGAATTCTCATGTGTGCAAATTGGAGGTGAACTTCTAAAATAAAATGATGGGCATGGGGGAGGAGAGGATAGATGGAAATGATCATTCCCAATACTCCGCTTTTATTTTATTTTATTTTATTTTTTTAGGATCAATAGCCTGGACATGGAGGTCTGCCTCTGGTTTCCATAACAACCTGGCTTATTGAAAGACTGCAGGCTCCGCAAATCCCCAATTATCAGCCTTGCAGGGCTTATTAATGGAGCTGAGGATCCCAGTGAGGCAGGCAGCTTATTGCTGCCACGTGCCTGGCGGGCTGGCGGGAGGGTGGAGGAGATGGGAAGGGGAGAGGTATGATGAGACAGCAGCTATTTGTCCCCCTGTCACTTAGGGGGCTGCAGCCGTACAGCAGGCTGTGTGAGTGGCTCTTGAAGCCTTGAGTGGCAGCGGCCGCTGTTGCAGAAATCGAAGTGGAGATTGTTTTCTCCAGCCCCACCCCAAAAGCCATCCATCTGGAATAAATCCATATGAATATATCACATGCCCCGTATGCTTATTGAGCTCCTATAATTAATTGAGGCTTCCTCACAAAGACCGTGGTGACTCTATATTACTAATATTAACTCAAGCCTTAATTAACATGTGAAGCCAACCTAATGCATATTAGATAGCTTTGAATTACTCAGCCTTTGGTTTGGTGTTCGCTTATTAAGTCTTCACTATAGAGTAACTGCAATAGCAACAGTAATACTGACGATGATAACAATATAAATAACACTTACTTGGCTTGTGCCAGGCTCTCTGCTAAATGCTCTACATGGAGTCTCTTGTTTAAGCCCCATAATGACCCTATGATGAGCGGTATCATTGTCCCTTTTACAGAAGTCAGAGAACTTAAAGGACTTAGGTCACATGGCTAGTGAGTGTGAATACATCAGGGTCTCATTTCTGCTCCCTGCATATAATTATTTTTATTCTCCCCTTTTATTTAATTTGGTGTCCTCAAGACAGAAAAGGAGCAGCACGTTTCCAGTAAATTCTGTGTTCTCCAGTGTGATTGGGGAATGGGACATTCTGGCTAATCAAATATTTTGATTAATAATTGCCATCATATCTTTATTGGATTTCCAATTGGGAAAGGTTTGGGATATAATAAAATATATACAACATTAGAAGTATAGTAATCATAGTCATAAAATGCTTCAGGACCATTATATGAATGTCAATTTTTATTGTGATGCAGAAGTGTTAGCTGATAAAGATGTCTGTTTGACAGCATGACAGATGAACTGTTTTTGTGACATAGAGATATCAATGCCTTAGCACTTTGAACTTTATATATTTCAAAGTACCGTATGTAAACCACCACTGAAGCTCCATGTGATCAGAAAAAAATCTTTTGGGGTCTTTCAGAGTTAAAGAATATTTGTGCTTGGAAAACCTCAAACTCATTAAACACTGTGGATCCCTAGACTAAGTTTTTATTAAACCAGAACCTTACGCTGTGTGGAAAATGAAATATGACACTCCCTTGAGGTGGTTCAATCCAAATCTGCCATAGGGCACTGTGAGAGTGGATCAAGGTTGGCAGAATTTTCATTATAGTTGCTCAAACAATTTTTTTTATGCTTTTAGTCTCCAGAACCAGTAATAGAACTTGTTCACAAGGACCATATCTTATTAAGGATTAAGAGAAGTGATGATAAGGACTGTTCAAGTTAATACTTACTGAACACATTGACTAAGCATTTTATATGTATCATACTTTACAACAATCCTATGAGGCATGTACTATCCCCATTCAGTAGATGAAGAAATCAAGGTACAGAGGGGTTATATAACATGCTCAAAGTATCACATTTGGGAAGTGGTGGGTTCTCAATTCAAACTCAGGCTGTCAAGCTCCTGACTCTGTATTCATCAGAGTTGTCTATATTCAGTGGCTCAAATTTGTTTCTTCCCAATCTTGAATCCACGACAATCACACCTACCCTCTCACCCTCCAATGAAACTTTTGCCAAAGTCACAGATGACTTCCTCATTGCTAAAATCCAGTGGTCCATTCCATGGCTCGTCTTCTTTGGCCTACCAATAGCATTTCATAGTTGATCACTTTCTACTCTTTGAAGTACTTTAGTTACTGTTCTTCCAGCATATTACCTATTCCTGATTTTTTCTGCTAACACATTGGCTATTCCTTTTCAGTTTCTCTTGTCCTTGATTCTTCATCTCCTGGTTTCTAATTGTTGGAGTCTCTCACAGCTCAGTCTTGGACCTCCTCTTCTCCATCTACATTTACTCTTTTGGTGATTGCTCCCAGTTCATGGCTTCAAATATTGCCTACAACCTGATAAATCCCAATGATCCCTCAGTAGCCCAGACCTCTCTCCCCACTCCAGACCACCGCTTACTCAACTTGTGTATCGAATAGACACCACAAACGAAACAATTTGAAAACCAGACTCCTATCTTTTCTCCCTGAACCTGCTCCTTCTCGAGTCTCCCCACCTCAGGAAATGGGAAACTCACCTTTTCCTGAACCCCAGGCCACGTATCTTGGAATTATCCCCGACTCTTTTGTCTTTTCCAATATTAAATCTGTCAGCAAATCTTGTTGGCTCCACGTTCAAAATATATCTAGGATCTGAGCACAATTTCACTTTCTCTTGCATCCATCTCATTTCAATAAAAGCCAAGGTCTTAACATGGCGTCAGAGCCCTCCATGATTAGCGTCCCACGGAGGTCACCACTTGAAGTCCACTTTCTCCACGCCCCTCTCTTGCTCCCTTCCAGCAACATAATGCCTGTGCTACAGCCCCGGCAGACTACATGTGCTCACATCCAGGGCATTTGAACTTCTGGTCCCTCTGTCTAGAACCCCCGCCCCCACCTTTTAGATCCTCATAGATTCCACTCTGTAACCTTCTTCAGCTTCTGTTCACATGTCACCATCTCAACGAGACTTTCCCTCTGATGGAGATTGTCACACCACCCTCATTCCATCACTCTCTATTCTCCTTCCCCACATTATGTTTTTCATAGCTCTTACCACCACCTGACATGCTATATATTTTACCTGTTAATCTATAGAATAATATAAGCTCCACGAACAGGGTATTTTTTGCTTTATTATTATTTTGTACACTGCTATACCCCAGCAACTAGAATAGGAACAGAATGCTCAGTAGAAGTGTGAGGAGGAAGGTGCCTCCTTAGTCAAACAGAGTAGCTGAGTCAGTGCTGACGGTCAATGCATAGGTGGCAAAGGTGACCCAAAGTCCCTCTCACACTCAGTTGGTTTACTCCTTATCACCACTGAAGGAACTTCTCCTCTGCCTCCTGGACAGACATTCCTCCATCTTCCTCTTCGCTTGCAAGTTCCTTGGAGACTCCTATAATTCTTACATGTAATATCATCCCTCCTAGGGACTGGAAGATGTTGGCAGCTGGACAGTGACTATAACCGAGCTGTCAGTGGCACCAGAGGACCAGATCTGTGTCCCAGTCTCACTGCTTTATAGTCACTCCCTACATGGAACACAATCATAGGGAAGAAAGTGGTTTCATCTCCCCATGCAAAGTATCCATCTCTAAAAGAGGACCATTTTAGCAATTCCAGACCACTGGGAGTTCTGCCCTGACTGAAAATAGATGACATAAACACATCTTTGCTTAGGAGGGAGCTGCCTTTCTCTCAGGTTAAGTCATCAAATCAAAGTCATGGAAGCGTTAATGTCTAATAAGGAGTCTCTGCTGGATTAAAATGTTCTACTTATTACAAATGATAGTTAACTCAGTATTTACTTATTAGTAGCCCTTTTTGAGTATGTTGAATTTGCCTACATGTTGCTTATAGCTAAATATGGTTGGAACATTTTTTCATACAGGAGCATTTCTTCAGAGGAGACACTGCATAAAAATGTACAGAATGTATACACACACACACACACACACACACACACACACAATCTCTTGGTTTTGATCAGTCAGAGTCCAAGGGTTAATTCTCACACCATCTATTAGCTTTGCACCATTTAGGAAACAGTTTTGTGACCCTGATAACACCAATAAAATTAGCAGGTCTTCTGTTAGACTCTAACTGTGATGGGTAAGATTGCCTGAGTAAAGGCAAAACACTGTGAGACAGACAATAAATGTAGTCTGTATAGCTGTAGACAAACTTTGGTGAGAAAGGGTTGCTCTGCATCACCAAAGGGTCTGGGGGTCCCTGGGTGGGGGGGTTGTATGTGGTGGTACTTGGTCAAGGAAGTGGAATGGAGAGATGGGGTTGGGGGGTGGGAATGGGTACAAAATTAGGTGGTGAGAGGGGTGGAGGGGAGGGGTGCCAGTTCTACCTGAAAATCTCCATCCAAAAAGAATGTGTGGTGGGAAGGGACCAGGGTTACAGCAAGCAACTGTAACACTTGAAAATCTATGGATTGGAAACCTCTGATGATAGGCCTCTGTCTATGAAGAAGAGAACAAAATACATTTATATGACAGAAGATTTGTCCCTAAACTGGTATCTCTTCATTTCTTACTCATTCCCTCAACAATCCCACCACCAACCTCCTTTATTTAAACAGCATCCTAACCCTTTCCTAAGACAAAGGAAAATGGGAGCAGCAGGAAGGGTGGACACTTCATGTACAGAGCTGTGCGTATTCTTTATCTCTAAGTGCTTGTAAAAGTGACAACCATTCTTGGGGACCGGAACTTCCCCCTCCCAAGGCTGCCTCAGGCAATTGTTGACCATGTCTGTTTACTGTCAAAAGCTTTGGTTTACTGAGGAGGTTGATGGGAATGTAATCATTGCAACTCAGCTCTTCATCTTTAGCAACCTGTGTCCTGACACCTGCTGGGGATGGCACATTTGTATCTTGTCACCACTTGTGGAATGTGCATGAGGGGTAATGCCCCCATTTCACAGAGAGTTGTGTTTCCTCCTGCTCTCTCCCCTATTACTCTAACACTCTCTCGCCATTATCCCAACCTTCCTTCCTCTCCCCGCTGCCACCAAGCTCCCAACAGGATCTCCTGAGAGTCGTTACTCCTCAGCCCATCAGTCAAAGTTGTGGGTTTCCATGGTTACCAGGCAGCTGGTGTCTAGACACTCTGAGAGATGCCTTGCGATTGATCTGTGGATCTAGCTTCTATCACACACACCCTTCCCCTCCCACCTCCTCTTTCCTCCCATTTCCTCTTTATTTACAGCAGGCGGTAATGCCAACACAGGATGGAATTTCCTTTTGACAGGCCATTAAAGGAAGGAGGGGAAGAGAGAGAGGTTGAAAAACTCAAACTTGCTGTCTCGTCATATCAGGGAAGTGAGAAAACAACTGAAATGACAGACCCGATGCGGCTCGCTCTTTCTTCCTCAGGAAAGATTTTATTTAATTAAAATATGTTAAATTAGCAAAGAGTGCCACTAGTCCATTGGGAGCCATCAGCAGCTTTAAGAGCCAGTAAAACCTTTCAGGATAGGGCTTCGGCTGATGACACTGGACTGAGGTAGAATCTTTTCACTGTCTCCGGGCAATCAATGTAATTTCTCTTTCTATGCTCAGGGGAATCACACATTCGTTAAGTATGACAAGAGGGAGAACTCTGGAGGGGGATACAGGCAATTACAAGGAAAGACCTGAACACTGACACCTCAAATCTGGAAAAGTTATGTTTAATCTCTCCCCTGTTTCTCCCAAGAAAGAGAAAAGCAGCTCCTAACAGCCAGGATCTGGCCTGGCACCCACAGGTGGGCCTTAGTCTTCTCCTATTAACATACACAATTTCAGAGAACACAACACTGGACTTTGTGTGATGGTTCCAGACAAAGCAAGACTCCTGTAATCACGTCTGAACACGGACTAAGTATGGACATTGTCTAAACCATAAAATGGCCAGATATTTCCCTAGCCTGGCTGTGTGAATGATAATGATTACCTCATTCTTCCTTCCTTCTAGATAATATTTATTAAGATGACCAATCATAGGGACTTCCCTGGTGGCACAGTGGTTAAGACTCCACCTACCAATGCAGGGGACACGGGTTCGATCCCTGGTCTGGGAAGATTCCCACATGCCGCGGAGCAACTAAGCCCGTGTGCCACAACTACTGAAGCCCACATGCCTAGAGCCTGTACTCCGCAACAAGAGAAGCTACCGCGGTGAGGAAGGCCGTGCACCGCAATGAAGAGCAGCCCCCACTCTCCACAACTAGAGAAAGCCTGAACACAACAACAAGACCCAACACAGCCAAAAATAAATAAATTAAAAAATAAATTTTAAAAAAGTGATGCCAAAAAAAAAAGATGCCCAATCATAAAATGACACCTACTTTGTGATAGCATCCAATAAAGAGCAAAGCTCTGCTTCCTTGAATCTACCTCCAAATCCTGTAGCACAAGCTCAGATAAGTCCTTTCTAACCCCCTCTTACTGCCATGTCTCATGGTTCCATGTTGTGTGCTCTCCCTAGCTGTGACGTGTCAATAGACCAAGCTGTGTTCACCTATGGGTATGTTCCTAGTAGTCTTTTGTGAGATTCTGCCACATAAAATTTCTTTCTACAATATAATTTATACTCAAGTTAGCTTCAGTAAAAAAGTCATTTTCTCCCACATTTTCGGAATATTTTCAATACTTTATCCCCAAATTTATTACTAACTCTCCCTGAGCTCACCAATTCTCCTTCTAAGATCTCATAAAAATCTAACCTAGAAAACAAAATTAACTGCTATTTTATTTTTCCTATCCCTAGTATTTTCTTGTGTTTGGTCTCAGCATTGGACAAGAAGGCCCAGGTCCCTGGATGAGTTTAAAAGCCTTTGGGAATTCTATGAACTTAGCAGTGATGGCAAAGACATGAGGGTCAGACAGCAGACATAAAACATGTCCAAGCAAATTATAGTGAGACTACGACCAAAAAATTTTATTTAGTACACTTTCATTTAAATCTCAAGGAAAGTCATGTCTCCTCTTTTAGACTCAGTGATGTACAATAATTTGTTGGGGCAGCAGCTATCTCCTCTTTCTTTTTGCATTATCATCTGTAGGCTTTAAATAACTATTATAGTTACCCCTATCAGCGACAGCAGAGGAGCACGCAAGAGGGCCACCTTGGAGGCAGAAATATGTGCTAAGAGATGGCTCTATTGGCTCAGATGTTAGTGTTGCCACCACCCCCTGAAGTGCTAGCCTGGTGTACTGTCCTGTGTCCCTTTAGGCCACACCAATGAGGTCACTTGCCATCTGTTTTTCAAGTTGAGTTCTATGTCTGGTTCTGGAATCAATGTCATTCTCATTCCTAGACTAGGAAGGATTAAAGAGCCCTACACACAATTGGCTCAGCCTCAAGTCAACTTGTGCCCAAACACCAATAATTGGTCTCTCACTTGGGAACAGTTCCACTAACTAAACTTCATCTTGGTTTTGCTCTACCTAGGTCCCTGTCTCATTCATTTCATTTGTACTCTGATTTCTCTTGAGACTAAGACACTGCCTTATTCTCATCCTGTCTCCTAGAGATGGGAATCTTGTTCTTGGTCCCATGATTAGGGGACCCTATTGCTGGCTGACAGTCTTGCCCACATGTCCATGGTCTATCTATACTGGCCTCTTTTTAGCTGCTGTGTTCTATCAGTTTCCAATGCCTGTTGACTACCTTTGCTGTTGACCTTCTATTTGACTATTGCCTTTAACCATGTATACTTCAGATATTGTGTTATTATTACCCACCTGTCCTTCCTTCCTCTGACTACTACTGGCTCCGTGCCCAAGCTGTAGTAGTATTGCTAGTCTCTTTTCCCTGTGAGTTTGGCACATTTTTCATCAAGTATATCAGTACAGTACTTATATTTAATTGTTTTTTCCATTTCCTGGCCTCAATTGGAAATATGTGTTGCTGAGAAAGGAGAATCAATAGACACAGATAGATGCACATAGAGAGGGAGGATTTTAAATTTGGATCTCTGAAAGAATGATAAGGCCAATCTCATTATATTTGTAGCAATAGTGGTTGTGTGATGTCCAGTACAGACTGAGATATAGACTTGGAGCCAGGAGTAGAGTCAAGGATGTAGCGAAGTATTTGGCAGTAGAAATTGGAATTTGATGTATACGAGGCCAGGAGTCATTAAAGCGTGTGTTAAAGAAAGTTAATATGCTTACAGTGATGTATAGGGATTAACAATATGACAATGATAATATAAATGTGGTGGTTACCTGGTTATGGGGTCGGGGTCGAAGTCATTAGAGAGAATGAGTTATTAGATGCAGAGCCTGCAAAGAGAATGTAGAATTGAATCTTGGATTGTGTCTTGTTAGAGGATGAGGAACAAACACTAGACCTAGAATGGCCAAGAAAAGTGAGGAAACAGCAAACGCAGATCCAGAACATGGTCTTCATTAAAGATAAGAAAAAAGGAATATTTTAAGAAGATGTCAAAAGCAAAAATACACCAACAATTAAGGAGTTGGTTTTGTTCAAACTATTGCAATAGGGACCCCAGCTCCCAAGATCACAGTCTCTTGGCAGGGTGGCTTTTCCTTAGACTTTTATAGGCGGAGTAGACAAATTACAGGTGGGGTGATTTACAAATGAGGTTATTTTGCAATCAGGGGAAGTCTAGTCAGTTAGCTGAACAAGATTTATTTATCACGGGTCTACCTTGTTTCAAAGAGACAAAGAATTCTATCCTCATTCATGAAACAAAGAATAGAAAGTTCAAGGCAAAGGAGGAAAGATCGGTGTTTGGCCTTGTTACAGGTAAACAAGGGAGTCACCCATGAGTCTTCTGGAGCCATGAGAGAGAGTGGACAGCAGATCATATGGAGAAGAGTATTTTACAATAAGCCATTTCCTAGAGCATAAAAGGATGGGGAGACTTCAGAAAACAAAAGGTTGGGAGAATTTCTTAACTGCCCCTATTTTCTGGAGCATAGAGCTCAAGTAACACTGTCAAAAGTCAGAAAAAGATCAAGAGCAATGGTAAATGAGAAAAGGCCTTATGATGTGGATATAATTTTGAGGGAGGGGGTGAGTTTGAGGAGAGCACCGTTAGAAAAATGATAGAGTCGAAGTCAGCTCCTAGAGAACTAAGAGAGGTGAGGTGAAGAAAAGGCGTGATTTGAATTTATTTTTTCATGAAGTTTGTTGATTGAAGAGGAAAAGAACAGGTTGGTAAATTTCTTGAAGAAAGAGGCTGTTATCTTTGCATTTTTGGACTGTCTTGTACAAAAGAAAACGTATTGAAGACATATTTTGTTCTGTGTTATTCTAGAGGAAAGAACTCCATAAAAACTTAGGAGAGGTAGGGGTTAGCTGACTTCAGGAAGAATTTACAGTTAAAGCTGGAGTGGCCTGTTGAAGCAGAGTCTGCCTGTCTGCTAGGAGGATTCTGGGAGATTCCTGTATTAGGTGAGCTGTTGCTGGTGGGTCTCCAGAGCCCCTTTCTACTCTAAGGTCTCTGTATGCAGTCTGATTACTTTCAAATAAATAGGGTTTTGAAAGAAAGAAGAGAGTAGGAGGTGGATTCTAGACATAAGGTATGTCTTAGAAAATAGTTTTATTAGAGAAAAAACACTGAGTGGAGAAAAGAGAGAAAGCCTTCAGCAGGATGATTTTTCCAATGGCAGTGCTATAGGATGGGCAGGACACATATGGTTCTATGGTTCTATCTAAGGTAAGCTATAGACTCACCATGAATCTTTATTCTTTAACTGCTCATTGTCCCAATGTCTCTAAATAGCCAAGGCTATTACATTCTTTGCCACTAAATATAAGAGCTCTAAGATCTTCACTAAAAAGAGAGAAATCAGTACAAATATGAATATCACTTTTTCAATATAGTTCTGGTTGTGTTCCAGTGAGTACTATTGATTCTTAAAGCAATTTTTCATTCAAAGGCAGTGCCATAATTTGACAGTCCCTAGGAAGCCAAAATACACAATGAGTGCAAAATTAATTGTCCCAGCAAGAGATGGGGATTGCATCTATTTACCTGCACACAAGCATATAACACAAACAACTTTTATAGGGCTTTCTCATTACAATAATATATTTTTAAATTAATTTCAAAATTGAGTTAACCTTCTCAGTGGGCTTTTGAACACTCTGCTTTCATTGGGAAGTGGAGGGGGTGATAGATGGGAGAATGATATGCACTTTTATTTGCTCTTATCAGGACATAGTACCGATCTCTTACAGATTTCTAGGTATGACAGCATTTGTAGTAATTTCAGCTACTTCTGGACTTTCATTACCCAGCAACTCTTTAGTCACTGAGTTTATGAAACCTGCCATAATCAGTGATTACTATTCAGCCTAAGCCACCAATTTTAGAGGTCCCCATTTTTTTCCCCTCTCTATATAGAATATCCACATCACCTCTCACCAGTTGTGCATAATGTGTTGAAGTTTGATGCAACAGTAATCCTCAGCCCTGGTTCTGCAAGCCTCCAGAGTACCTAAAATTACTTCTGGTGGCTCTTAAAGTAAAATTATATTGAGTTTACCTTTTATTTCACAAAGGAGAGAAGGAATGGAGGGAGTGAGGGGGAAGGAGGGGGGGAACAGACTTACACAGTGCATTTAGGATTACTGGAGAGAGATGCCACTTAAAATCAAGCAGTGGAATTCATCATCTCCAAAGGTTGTGAGAGACATGGTGTTATGGGAGGATCACTGAATTCTCATTAGCTGTGAGACTTTGGGCAAGTCACAGAAATGCTCTACCTTCAGTTTTTCTCAGAGGGAGTGAGGGGCTGAGATCAGATAATCTCTAAGATCTCCTTCAGCTTTCATTATTCTGTAATTTTACAATTAGAAGCTCACTCCATAACAATATATACAGATTTTGTATTTTTGTCCTGAATTATGTGGTTTATCCATTTGCAATGATAAAATTAGCAAGACAACTGCCAAGTCTTTAGTTTTCTTTGTGCTGTGTAGATACAGCCATAAGGGAAAATTAAACAACACAGATAAATAATTGTTTAGCTAATCTCACTTACTACCCAAACACATCATGGTGAGACATGGCAAGGCATGAGCTGAATATGACTCATAAGTATAGCGCTTCTCTTTCAAAATTTAAATGTTATCCAAGCAATAGATATTCATATGTAGGAAAAATTTTTGGCAGCTGTAGTCACTACTGGAGAGACCCTTATAGAGTTAGAATTATTTCTAGTTTGGGTTTCTGTATTTTAACTGTGGAGTCAGATAATCAAATCATATAATCAAATATCAGATCATGAGATTTGGCAAATCTAGATCTGCTTTTGCTTTTAAAGACAAATGTTGAAAATATTTGTAATATTTTTTGTAATATGGCATATTAACTCAATATATGTTAAAACATTACAAATCATTGGTTGAATTTTTAAAACAAGTATAATCTAGAAAATAGTTCACTAACTTTCTCAAGGTCTGACAAACACAAATTACTACACTTTTGTAACTGATCACTAGATAAGATCTAGGATGACTCATTGTTGAAAACAGTGAGCATAATAGAAATATCTAAGGAAACAAAATTGTTTGAAATGGCTGGTATAATACCTAAGCAGCTTGTTTCGATAAATGTGAAAAACTTCAAGAAAGAATAGCTAAGAGAGTAGATTCAATGAAAAATGACCAACAAACACAATTAGCCTGTCCGACATTTCCTCATCTCCTAAGTATGGACCTAAATAATTAACATCAAATACATGCAGTTTGATTTTTAGAAAACTATTAACTTTCTCTGAAATGCAGGAAGAGGAATTATGAATAAACTTTAGTGGAGAAAAAAAATGCCAACTTCAATCATGTTTGATCAAGATTCCAAAAGAAGTATGGCGTTTCTTTGCCTTTAATTCTTGTAAGAAAGTGGCCACTTCTTACTCCATCTTTATTTAATCTCTTTACTCTTCAAGGTTTGCTGGAATTTCATGCTTGAGAAGTCCCAGAAACGAGACAGTACAGTGCATAGGCAGAAAGAATAACCCCCTCAGAGCAGTCTTCCACACAGCCCTAGGGATTTCTCCCCCCAAACATGCCTTGTCCACAGAGGACTGCAAGCCTTTCCGGAAATGGAAAGTTCTTTCTCATGATAAAGCTGAAAAATTTCACTGTAAATGATCATTTTCCTTAAGGTTAAGGGACAAAAAGTCCTAGGTTTCTTTCAAGCCTTGGGTTCAATAATTATAATGAATCAGGGAATTTTTCTTAAAATTGGATGTACTGTCTTAAGCCTGGATAATTGCCATCCCCTCTGTAACTTGCCTACTGGAACAAGATTTATTACACATCTGAGGGCAAGCGGTTCCTTGGTTCTTGCTCAGTCAGTATAGTAAATGTACTTTTGCTACAAACTGGGGGGAATCCAATGGAGCGAAGCCCAAGGATAAGGTGGTTTCCTTTGAAATCAACTGACTGCTATTTAAGTGTGAAATAGAGAAGATTGTCCTCTTCTGAAGCAGAGGCAATAGCAGAGAAGTTCTTGTCTTTTGTAAATAGACATTACTATTTAGCAGCCTTGATTCTTGCATCATAGAATCATGCCTCTCAAGTTTGGCCAACAGTCAGCTTTGCCCTGGTGATCATTTTTGGAATTTAGACCTTGACTTCAAAGCCTTTTTTTCAAAGAATTTTTTTTTTTTTTTTTTTACTCTACAAGCAGAAACTTTATAAGGAACAAACTCTGTCTCCCTTTCTCAGGATACTTGAAGAAAGTTTCTCTTTGGCTATAGTCTAAGAGTGGATACGTGTGAATCAGTGGAGAGAGAGAGAAGATAATTCTCATTTATTAGGCACATAGGTGAGCGAGGTAGTGACACCGTGTTAGGTTGTCTTTTTTTTCCTCTCATTTAATGCTCATCACAAATCTATGAGGTAAATATTATTACTTCCATTTTACTGACAAAGGATTAGGAGAGCATGGATGATATATATTGAATACCAGTATGTGAAAGCCCTTAGCACTGGGTTTGGCACATAGTAAACATTAAACGACGGTTAGTTCCCTCCCACTCACTTAATAATAATCGCCAATATTTATTGAGCAGTTTACTGAAACATGCCATTCATTATTAAGTACTTTAAATAATTAACACATTTGAGTGTTTTAGTAACCCCATGAGGTGGGTACCAATATTAATACCAATTACAGATAAGGAAAGTGAGGCAATAAGAGGTTAAATAACTCACTCCAAGTCCTGGTGTCAGAGATAGAATTTAAATGAAAATAGCTGGCTCCAGAACCAGCTGTCCTAACCACTACCCTGTGCCATCTAAAAATAGTGATGATTATAGTAGATATCTATTTTTTACATTTGGGTTTTTTATATCAGAATAATTTGTTATAAAATTAGAAGACATAAAATTAAAATGAGTAAAAAAAAAAAAAAGGAAGATGATGGAATAATTCTTTCCATGCCTAATGCCTATAAAGCAGAATTATATTATTTCCTTTTCATAATACAATATTTTGAAATTCAGACATACCTCTGCTATTTGGTCATGACAACAATACAGGTCCACAGTTTTTATGCTTGAGGTAATTAAGGTTTTATCTACATGACACAAAGCATATTTGGAATTGTCCCCTTTTTTCATCACTTTCGTCCCTCCTATATATATTAAACGCCTATCTTGTGATAAGCATGATGCTAGGAGTTGACGTTAATATAGATGCCTTGATTCATTAAAAAAATATATATTTGCCAGCACTTTTCTAAGCATTTGGGATTCATCAGTGAACAAAATAAAAAATCTCTGACTTTGTGGAGTTCAAATTATGGCAAATGTATCAGACTTTTCATTTGAGAAATTATGTCACAGTCAAGAAGACTAGAAAAGATACCACAAACTAGGATATAATGCAACGGATATAATTTCTATACAAATAAAGAGTAGAAAGTGATTAATTCCATGTAGGATAGGTTTGGAGGTATGGAAACAACATTTGAGCTGGGTCATGAGGGCTGACTAAGCCGCAAACCCAAATGATTCAAACCTTGAAGACTTGCTATGTACATTGACTAAGGAAATTGACTGGCCTGCCTCCCATCTCCAGTCCTTGATTTTTGGTTAAAGGAATAACTTTGGTCCCATTCCCCAGAATCAGAGCCTGAGAAGGGACTCTTGTGCGAATACTTTATTGGTGGAAATCCATAAGGGAATGAAGAAAGAAGAGAAGCCAGGGGAAGAAGACAGCAAAGTGGGTTCAGGAAAAGCATGGTCTCAGCCTAATCCCACAATTTGTGCTGAAGCACAAGCTGCATCACAGACAGAAATTGTCTGTGTCTGGAGTCACAGGGGGCAGAAGGGGCATGACCTCTCAGGCACCTCAGGTTGAGGTGATTCAGTTTACATCCCCCGCCCAAGGAGCAGGTGTGGGTCATTGGCAGCCAACACCTCCAGCAGCTGGGAGCTGGGGACATGAGCCTGGTAAAAGGGATCTGAGAATGTCACCAACAGCATCTGTAAAAGGAGCCTAGGACATCTGGAAAGTATAGGTAGGGATGTAGAGATGTTGAGAATATTTGAACAGCAAGTGAGGGGAGAGAGAATATTGAGAACTGGATTTTTTGGTATCTCTTTTTGCTTTGGTAGGCCTTTTATAAAATCTGCAGTAGTCATTATTTATTTTTTACTTCATTCACTAAAAAAAATCTTGAGATGTGAGTAATTTAAATTTAGCAAAATGGAAAAGTTCGCACTGTTAATTAGGACTCCTGATTTGGAGTTAGTTCTTGAAGACAAATACAGTGTGACTATCTTTTATACTGATTAAAGAGAACGGCTTCCATTTTGAAGTCAGAGTCCAGAAATGTATCTTCCTGATATAATTTAAGAGTCATATGCCAGACACTCCTTCCCCTTTTATTTTTCCAGTGATAGTGTTTTAAAAATTTTAAATGCTTTTAGGCAATGCCTGCTCTTACAAGGCCTCCATGGACCCTGCCACTGGATTTTACCTATGGCTAGATTTTCACATTCACATTAGCTGCCTGGCACCTTAGACAGTTGAGTTTGTAATGGCTTAGAGCGATGCAGCTAAGATTTTCTCCTAGCTAGATTCTCCTCACCTGGGATACTGTGAGGTGAAAGGGGAGATGCAGAGTTGAACTCTGGTCAGATGGGATTTTGAATTTTTTTTTTTTTTTGCGGTACACGGGCCTCTCACTGTTGTGGCCTCTCCCGTTGCAGAGCACAGGCTCCGGATGCACAGGCTCAGCAGCCATGGCTCATGGGCCCAGCCACTCCGTGGCATGTGGGATCTTCCCGGACCGGGGCACGAACCCATGTCCCCTGAATCGGCAGGCGGACTCTCAACCACTGCGCCACCAGGGAAGCCCGGGATTTTGAATTTTTTAATATATTTATAATCTACAGAAGAGGTAAGACAATTTTTAGGCTGAACTTCTTCGGATAGTCACTACTAGCAACACACTATATCACAACATCACTTCTCTATCCCTGACACAGCCCTTCTCAAAATGTCTCAGTGTCATAGGAGCCTTCAATGTACTGACTCCCCATTCCTCCACTCCTCCCACATCCTAACCATAAGGAATGCCTCGGAAGATCTACAGATTCAACTGCCAGCTCAGCACAATTTAGCTGAGGGGAGGGATGAAGGAGTGAGTGTACTTGACTTTTATGCTAGAGTGGAAATACCCCCCCAAATTTTTATTTTTATTTTCAGCCTTTAAAAGTTGACTTATTCACTGTAATAATGATAAGACATCATGTTAACTCCATTCAGCTTTACATGTTTATCCCATCTTGTTCCAAAAATGACTTAAGGCAACTATGCAGGCCACATAAATTGTAATTTTTGATCTTTCTGCATGTTTCTAATGGAGGAAGAAGGTAGGACACTCATTTTTGATGGTTTGATAGACATTTTGTAGAGAGAATGTTTAAGATGTTTTCAAGGCCAACTTGTACCGTCTTTGACTTTTGTTTTAATTTAAAAAAATCCCTGGGTCATTTCTGTTTCAGAATGAAACACTAAATTTTGTTCCAAAGGTTAGGAATCCTAGATTCTTTCTCAATTTCTGTAACAGAGTAGACTAATTAATAAATCACTTGTATTCTTCTTTAGAGACTTTATAGGAACATTCTAGGGGAGAAGCCCTCTTAGTCATTTATCTGAGAAAGATGATTTTTTTTTTCCTGTGGGAAATTGCTTTTTTTCCTCCTGGGATGAAACTATTAAACTTGATGGATGTTTTTTACCCAAATCCCACAGGCTGGATTAAAATCTCAAAATACTATATGCTGCACTTTAAATTTTATAAAGTGCTTTTAAATACTTTCTTTCAATAAGGTGAGGCAATCATTACTATCCATACTTCTTACAGATTAGAAAATGGAGACAAAGGAAAAGTAACTTCTCTGAGGTCAGATGACTAATTGGTAGCAAGGCTACACAGAAATCAGCTTGGTCCTAGGCCGAAACTTTTGAGAGAAGTAGACTTGTATATGTATGTTTCAGATATCACTGGGACCTCGCCTCTGAATTTTCTCCTTGGTTAGGTTTTTGTTTGCTACTCTTTGAAATCCTCAAGTGAGTAGTGTGATAAGCAATAGGATTATTTGCTTTCAAAGTCTCAGAAAGCACTGAGTGGGAGCATAGGTGATACTTGCACCACTCTGCTGACACAAAATGCTGTATACTGTCTCAGTGATTTGAGAGGGACTTGAAATGGAAAACATGGTAAAAATGAAAAACAAAAAATAGCAAAAAGTGACCACCCAAAGCCATGATCCAGGCTCCAGACTGATATCTAATACACAGCTCAAGAGGAAGACCATGTAAGTAACAAAGGGACGTATGTGAGGTAGCTACAGAATGTTTTTTTTATTACTTTCCTTTGAGCCTTTGAGGTAATGATGCTTAATATTCAAGAAAAGTGAAAATCAAAAGGGAAAGGAAGCAAACAGCCCAGCCCAGTGGTGATTGGTAGAGTAATTGTGGGCATGGCCCCAGGATGATAGCAGCTTCTATTTAATCAATGTTGACAAGGCTGGGGAGAGCTGGGCAGGTCCCAAGAGGTAATGTTTTACTGGGAAATCCACTCAACCTAATTTCAGTAATGTAGGGCTATGGAGGGGCCTGGACCAGTGCCAGTAAACAGGGCCATTAGAGCTCAGTGTAGGCGATGGCAGCTGGGAACACCGCCATCTCTCCAGCAGCACTGCAGCCGGGCTGCCTGGCTGAGCACACAAGCAGCCGCTGCTGCATATGCTCCTGGTATTTGCTCACCAACAGAATGTGCAGACGTGCTATTCTCACCCTTTCGAGGAAATGAATGGTATGCATAAAGACAAGAGCTGCTTCCAGAATCTATTTCAGCAAGAATCAGAGAGCCAGTTAGAGGCACATATTTCAAGGACTACTGTGAAATCATCCACTGGGGTCCCCTACCATCACCCGGTTCCAAATGGATATAGAAATGACTTTCATTTTTATTGCTGTCTTAATGTGGTCTTGATCTTTCTTAGGACTGGTAGTTGTGGGTCAAGAATAAGAAAACTACTAGAGTTTTCCATATTTCAAAATTTATGAGATTCATTAGAGACGGTCAACTTTGCAAATCCAAGAGAAGTGGCCTAGGATAAAATATACCCCTTTGGGCTGAAGTCTTCTTGTCTAAATATTACTTTTTCCTTTATCACCCCTTCTCCCACAAACAATAATTACTAGCATATGAATTCCAAGAAGGCAGAGCTTTTTGCTTGATGTTTTCATTGTTGTATCACCACTGCACTGCATTGCATTTGAAATGCATGGCACATTCCCTGGTGGTGCAGTGGTTGAGAGTCTGCGTGCCAATGCAGGGGACACGGGTTTGAGCCCTGGTCTGGGAAGATCCCACATGCTGCGGAGCAACTGGGCCCATGGGCCACAACTACTGAGCCTGCGCGTCTGGAGCTTGTGCTCGGCAACAAGAGAGGCCGCGACAGTGAGAGGCCTGCGTACCGCAATGAAGAGTGGTCCCCGCTCACCGCAACTAGAGAAAGCCCTAGCACAGAAACGAAGACCCAACACAGCCAAAAATAAAGAAGTAAAATTAAAAAAAAAAAGAAGCCATTAGAAATGCATGACACAGTGTGTAGCATGTAGTAAAGGCCCAGGACCTTTTACTGAATAAATAAATGAATTAATGAACACATTTCTTTCTTCCCTTTTGAAGCAAACTTCAACTCTAGAACATGAAGAATACATGGCTTTACTGTCATGATGTTAATTTTCTCTTTTTAAAGTAACATAGAAATGATAAAATTCATGGCAGCTGCTAGTGAACATAGTTATTTCTAAGAGGTCTTTGGGCCCAGAAGAAGTAATGTTTTTGTCCAGGCTAACATGCCAAGGCTGGAGAAGGGTATAGCTGTTTATCAAATTCTAACATTATCTCTTCAAATTGACTGTAATTTTTGAGAATTTATTTAATACAAATAATAATTATTAAAATTGCTCAATTTTATTTTATTGAGACAAATTTTCCCCCTTTTAGACCAAACTGCTAAAACACATCATCAGTTTTTGTTTTATTTATTTATTGGGGGGCATGGTCTATATCATAATAAAATTGGATTTCAGGGTTGATTTCTGGGGTGAAGACTGATTTTGGGGAAGAAACCCATCCTAGGTAGACTAATAATGATTCCTAGTGAGGATGCTTGCTAGTCACATGATATATACACATAGATAGGAAATATATACAGTCGACCCTTGAACAACACAGGCTTGAACTGCAGGGTCCACTTATATGTGGATTCATTTTAATAGTGAATACTACAGTACTACATGATCCATGTTGGTTGAATCTATGGACGTTGGATGTTGGATACAGAGGAACTGCAGATACAGATGAACCATGTATATGGAGGGCCCACTATAAATTATACATGGATTATTTTCAACTACACAGAGAGTCGGCGCTCCCAACCCAGTTGTTGTTCAAGTGTCAACTGTGATTCACTTTGGATCTTTCTTTTCCTGTAATGCCTTAACCAAAATAACAGTATTAATGTTAGGTTTTCATATTTAATATGAGTAAAAGTACTATTCAGAGCTAAACTGAAATAGGGAGAACACTTTCTATTCTTTAACTTGATGGATTTCAGCTGTCACATCAGGCTTCCCTCATTCGCCAGCTCCGGGCCCATTTACTTCCCTCACTTGCTTTATGTCACTTGGTACTGAAAATCCCATTCAGTCTTTAGCTTCCACAGCCTCTTCTTAAGTAACAACTGTCTCAGAGAGAGGTTGAGCCTCTAGATGGGGAATGTGATTACTTATTCTAATTGGATCATGATCACTGGAGTGACCAGCTGGCCTCAGCCATTCATCCATCTTTGAACTCACCATGATGATCAAAGATTTTGCATAAAATACTAAAAAGAATACATATTAACTCATCTCTAACATTTACAAATTATGTAATTCGTGCCAGAAAGGGCCAAGACCAGATTTCATATTATTTAAGACTAATCAGAATTCTTCCCTCTATTCTGAACTGCTTTTACAAAGACCAATTTTTAGACTTCATAGTCTCCAGGCCTACATACCCGTGGACCCCCTGCTATAGCTCCTACTCTGAGCCCATCCACCCTTCTTGGGCAAATGACGAGCTGGGAGAGCAATGTAAAATAGATGCTACCTAGATGGCTCTGTCCTAGGTTGAAATTCACTGTTGCCATTCACAGACAGTGTGTTCCTTTGTCTTATTGTGCATCAGCTTCCCCGCCTATAAAACTGGGATGATAAAGGTAGCTGTGAGAATTAATCAAATGACACAGGTGCACTTAGAACTGTTCTAAACATGTTGGAAAGAATCAAATACGGTAGCTATAGCTAAACACTTTATACAAGGGGTCAGGAAAGTTACAATTTATGATTCTTTCCATAAAGACCTTCTTGACCTTCTCTGGTCGAATTTGACCACCTGATATAATGGGGAAACCTGGACAAGTAGAAGACCTAGATTTTAGTCCTGGCTTGACATGAGCAAACCATATGATTTAGAGAAAAATCTCTTTATCTGAACTTCAGTTTCCTCTTCTATGAAATGAGGATGTCCATTCATTCTCTCATTCAGCAAGTATTTATTGAAGGCCTTTCCTGCACAAGGTTCTGTGCTGGACATGGGGGATTCAAAGTTGTACAAAAGTAGATACTGTCATTACCCTTGAAGACTTATGGTTTTGTCACTGGGTGACCTTAGAGGTCCCTCTCACTGCCAATATTCTATAATTATGGATTTCATTGCCTATTAAATATTTATTACAAAAGGCTTAAACAAGAGCGAGGGTGTTTACTGGTTTTCTCACTTTTCTACTCAATACCTAGAAGAATGTCTGGCACATTGCAGGTGTTTGATACCAATTTATAGAACAACTAAATGAATAAATCATTATATTTCAAACACTTTGAAGCATTTGAGAGAAAGAAGCATTTGAGAGAAAGAATATGTAGATATTGAAGCTCTTTTAATAAGGAACAGAGAGCAATGACTTCCTGTCACAATAAACAGATGCATGTCAAGTTTCACTGTTTCTCCTGAGCCTAGGCAAAGAATGACAAGAGAAAGTGGGAGAATTTGGAAGGATTTAACCTGATTCCACTCCAGAAGTGGACAGAAACTGTGGCTATTTAAAATTATCTGGATCTTTTTTCCTTCTTTTCTCCTTTTGAATTGTGTTCCCTTATTTCACAAATATACCTCTGTTCTCACCTTAACCGACCTGATTTCACCTTTTCTCTTGAGTTTCCTAATCTCCTTCAAATCATACATAATAGCTCCCAAGTTTTTATTTTAGTAAGAGAGGTTTGAAGTCTTCTCTTGCTCCTGTAGTTAATCCTTCTGTGTTCTTCTAGACAGTTTAAATCAATATTCTGTTTCTTTTGCAGTTTGAAGAGGGCACTAAATATGTGGTTTCTTGGAACTGGTAAAAATGATAAACCACTGTGGGCATACCTGTAGTCTCCAAAGTTTGGGCATAGCTAGGGAACTAAATAAATTATCTGAAAGAATTGAAAATTACTACAAAAAGATCTAACAAATATGGAGGCTTTCTTCTGATAGAAAATTAAATGATCCATTAGCACACCAAAGTTCTATAATACACAAGGAACACTGCTGGTACATAGTGTATTATGAAGATCAGAACTGAGTTAGTTTCACCCAAAAATTTTTGTTGGAAAATGTGATCAGTGTGCTGGTTCTTCAAGAGTTAATAATGATCACCTTGGAGGTATCTAGTCTTAAAAAATTCTTTATGAGTAGTAGTAGATAGCCTCACTAGGATAACTACATTTTGAAAGTAACTTACAGTCTGTTGCAAATCCCACAAAATAAATCAGACTTAAAAACTTTGGTCAAAAACAAGTCATTGTAAGATAAAATGACCTATCATAGTTACTACTTACCAGACCAGCCTCATTTGATTCTTAAAAAAACACATCTATTTTCAAAACGATAAGCATTTTCTGCTACTGAAGAGACTTAAAAGAATATTATTAGATAGGTGTCCAAAGAAGGAATTCCAAAAATTATATTTAGCAGCAGTGGTCTTGTTTGGATATAAATGTTCAGCTTTATCTGAATATAAATATATAGCTGACTGATTTCAAAGAAACATACATTTTTATGAGCTCTTCTAATGGTCTCCTAAAAGTTCCCCATTTCTCTAGTGTCAACGTCTCTCAAGTCTTAGAAATACTTGTGTGAAAAATTGACCCGTGGCTGGCATCCGGGAACTTGAATTTTGAGAGGGTTCTCACCACTTCCTAACTAAGAGTGTTCACTGTGCCTAAACTCTTTGCACCAACAATGTGGTTTATGCTGGACATCTGTTTTCCTCCTGGGAGTCTGGATTTGGTACATGCTAGGTAGAGGGTGCCAACACAACCAGTCTCCAATAAAAACCCTGGACTTGTAAGCTCAGGTGAGCTTCCCTAGTCTATGACGTCTCACACATGTCACATTTCATTGCTGGAGGAATTAAGCACATCTTGTATGAGTCCATGAGGAGAGGACTCATGGAATCTTGTGCCTTGTTTCCTCCAAACTTCGCTCCATACAACCTTTCCCTTTGCTTTTTTTGGTTTTATATCCTTTCACTGTAGTAAGTGGTAGCCATGAGTAGGACTATATGCTGAGTCTTGTGAGTCCTCCTAGCAAATCACTGAATCTGGCGGGAGTCTTGGGGACCCTGATACAGGAGTTTAGTTTAATAACAGATGTGATGTCAAGGCAAATTCTCTTTCCATTAGCTGGCATACTAGTAAGCTGTCTGTAGTATGAAATCAGTTGACTGAGTTCTAGCAGGAAACCAGGAAGAAGAGTAATTAGAAAATCACCTCTTTCCTAAGGAAAAAAATGATCCTTTAAAAAGAAACAAAGTCTTTCTTATTAAGCAAAACACACTTACCCTATTGATAAGTGTACTCATTTGGAATGTTTTTGACTGCCAGAAACTAAAAACTACTACAGTGGCTTAAAGAAGTTAGTTATTTGTCTCACATTAATAAGGAAAAGTCTGAGGAAAAGTGTCCAGGAGTAGTATGGTCGGTCACAAGTAGGTTTTTTTCTTTCTTTCTGCTTCACCATTCTTAGTGTATAGTTTTTATCTTCATGGTCACAAGCTGACTGCTGCACTACCAGGTAGTTTGATGTCACAGTCATCAGGAATAGGAGAAAGTAAAGAGCAAACACCTCCTCTGGAGCCTTCCCAGGGAAGTCTGTCTATCGATTTGGCCATCACTGTGTGATATGGACATCCTTAGCTCCAAGGGGAGCTGAAAATGCAAGTATTTCACTTTCCAGCCTTTATAATACTAAAAATAAGGGGTGAGAGAGTTGGAATGGATGTTGAATGACCCACATAAAGTATCTCTCATGGTAAGTCTGACATTAATGCAAAAGAAATACAAGATCATTGTGGACCCCCCATGTGTGGATACCTTAACTGTAAGGCTGAGAGATTAAAGACCATGGTAGTTTCTCTTTAGTGAACTTCTAGCCCACGATATCACAGCTTTGTTCCTGAGCTCTTCCCTATGTGTCACTGAACAATTTCCTGGGGGTAAACTCTTCTGAACCTGGAAATTACATTACTGAGATAGCAATAATCTCTTTTTATCTTAAATCTTTTATGAAGTGGTATGAAAAGAAGAAATGCATTTCACTGTCATCTGAACAGATGAGACAAAACACTAACTCTGCTTCCCCTGCCCTAACCCCATCTGTTTTCTTCCTCAGAAGCTGTAGACGAAACCAAACCTAAGGAAAGTGCCCGGCAGGATGAGGGTAAAGGAGAAGAACGTGAGGCGGACCAAGAACATGCCTGAACTTTAAGAAATGGCTTTCCACATCCCCACTCTCCCCTCTCCTGAACCCTGTCCCTCTTCACCCTCTTCTCAACTCCTCTCTGAAGTTTCCCTTCCTGTCCTACTCACGTCTGTGAGTCTGTCCTCTCCCACCCACTAGCCCTCTTTCTCTCTGTGTGGCAAACATTAAAAAAAAAAAAAAGCAGGAAAGATCCCAAGTCAAACAGTGTGGCTTAAACATTTTTTGTTTCTTGGTGTTGTTATGGCAAGTTTTTGGTAATGATGATCCAATCATTTTGGGAAATTCTTGCACTGTATCCAAGTTTTTTGATCTGGTGCGTGTGGCCCTGTGGGAGTCCACTTTCCTCTCTATCTCTCTCTGTTCCAAGTGTGTGTGCAATGTTCCGTTCATCTGAGGAGTCCAAAATATCGAGTGAATTCAAAACCATTTTTCTTTTCCTCCTTTTCAATGTGATGGAATGAACAAAAAGGAAAAAATTCAAAACCCAGTTTGTTTTGAAAATAAAGAAATAAAGCAAATGTGCCAATTAGCGTTAACTTGCGGCTCTAAGGCTCCTTTTTCAATCTGAATATTAATAAACCATGAGAGTAATCAAACTCCCAGTGTCTCTGTGTTTCTGTTCCATCTTCTCATGAGTTGGTTTGACACACTGGGATTCTTACATTTTATCTTTGTTCTGGCCTCCCAGTCTGACACCAACCACCCTGACAAAGAAAAGATGGATGAAACCATAAGGCTTCAGTCAGAACCAATGGCGTAGGTCCTTGATGGGGCTCTTGGGCGCTATTTTATTTTGTAGGGCTGCTGTAACAAAGTACCACAGACTGGGTGGTTTAAACAACAACAGATATTTATTTGCTAACAGTTCTGGAGGCTTGAAGTGCAAAATCAAGGTGTTGGCAGGGTTGATTCCTTCTCAGAATTGTGAGGGAAGCATCTGTTCCAGGCCTCTCTCCTCAGCTTGTAAATGGCCATCTTCTTCCTATGTCTCTTCACATTGTCTCTGGGTATCTCAATAGCCAGATTTCCCCTTTTTGCCATATTGGATTAGGGCCCACCCTAATGACCTCACCTTAACTTTATTACCTCTGTCAAATCCCTGTCTCCAAATAAGGTCTCATCTGAAGGTATTTGGGGTTAGGATTTCATCATGTGAATTGGGGGAGGAGGGGCACAATTCAACCCATATCAGGCACTAAGACTTGCTTCTACTAAAATCACTTCAGCGTATTTTCATGACTTTCATGAGAAGTATCCAATGGAAAGTTATTCTAGGTTTTGCTAAGTTAAATAATGTAAGACATGCATAACTCTTAGAAAACCCCAGGCTTTTGTTTAGATAATTTATTTTTAACCCAAGTATTGACATGGTCCATTTAATTTTTTTCAGTTTATTAACTTCTCTTAGACTTATCCCCACACAAGGCAGCTGACAGACTCTTGATTAGTCATAATCATTGTTCCTGCCAATGGTGAGAGTATACAAAGGAAAGGTCTATATTTAGCACATCTATCCTTTTCAAATTTCCTTCCAGTTTCTGTTTTCTAATACCCTCTACTAGAAGGTAAACAGTTCCCATGAGAAACAAAACAATGTCCCTAAATCTTGAAGCATCTGATGTTGTTCTTTCTCCTTCTAAATTTCCTAAGTCAATCCTGGTACAAATTCTTAACAAGTCATACTCTGTCCTGACCCTGGTTCTCATAGACAAGCATTGCCAATGGACTCCCTTAAGCTTTCTGCATTCATCTGCACATAGAATTTCCCAACAAGGAAGAGAAAATTGTGTCAAAGCCTTCAAAATAATGAAGATCATGGAAATAAGTGATCTTAGGAGATACAACCTACACCTTGGTAACTCTGCTCAGCTTTGTGTGGAGCTGGTGCCCAGTTAATGCTTTGAAGAAAGCTGATGTCACATGAAAGATGAGTCCTTACTGGATCAAGGGGCTTTTCCTCATCACTGACACTAAATGGAAGAAGAAATCACAAGGAAAAAGGTCTATAAGGAAAAGCATAAAAAGGTCAAAAGGAAAGCATCAACATATTAAAACAATTAAAGAGTTTTGAGTTTATTCTGAGTTGGTATGATTTCCACAGAAGACTTTGCAAGTATCTGGGACTCAATTTTGTTCAAATTATGGTCTCATCAGATGTGAGAAAATGTGTTAAAAAATGTTATCCATGGGTTGGAGCCGTATTGGCAGGGTATTTCTTTAGGAATTGTTTTACCCCAAAGTTTTTTGGTAGGATAAATGCTTTCATTTCTTTCCCAAATCTACACTTCAAAGCAACATTCCTGTGACCTGACACAATTCAACTCCTTCAAAGTATAATTCTAAACTTCTTCCACTGAATCCATATTCATAGAAAATAATAGCATATGACCTTTTAAGTCTATATTAACATACACTGTTCAGTGGTCTTACTAGTTGTGTCAAAGTTGGAATTTTGTTTTTACTTATGAATATCTATTTTTATTTGATTTTTAAAATCTTGTCTCCTTAACAGAATTATAAAAATGGAGGAAGGCACATCAGAGAGGCTTGTAATGATCCTAAAAGACATGCCAAGGATAATTGCAGCCCTCACACTGGTACAAAACAATGTGACTCAAATATATACACAACACACACAAAGTCAGGTGATACTGGGAAATATAGACCATTCAAGATACAAAAACAAATAGATTCTAAATTCTGTTTAGAATTTGATGACTCTAAAGCATCTACATTAGGATTACTGTTTAAAAAATAAAAACTAGGTTGAGGACAAGTTAAAAATCCCTCAACAGTGACAAGTGATTCTTTCAGGTGGTAATAAGATCATATTCTGGGCACCAGGCCCAATATTCAATTTATAGCAAAACCATGGCCATGTGTGCATGAAGTAAACTGTTTGGACCAAGCTATGTTATTTAGGTCTAAAATGTTCTGGCATGACATAATACATTTGATCTCTTTGAAGATGAAGAGGTTTCTAAAATAGAACCTTTTATTCCCATTGCTCTACACACACTTTGCTCATCCTTCAACCTTTTCCACCATCATCCACCCAGTGGCTTAGTTCAGAAATCTAGAAAGCAGCCTGATTCCTCTTTTTCTCATATAACATTTAATTCATGAGCAAACCTGCTGTTGTTGATTCCGGAAGAGAATGAGGATAAAACTTGTGCCTGTTGTTCTGACCAAACCTATACTTTCCGTAGTTACTTTGAGGTGATGTAAGGTTTTTTGTTTTTTTAGTAGTAGTCTCTTCCCATATTCAGCTCATAAGAGAGACTGAGGGGGGATTACCAAACTCTCTATCTCAACTCCCTAGAGAAAGGCACACTGGAGCTCTCAAAAATGCATTATTTCCAACATCAGTCAGTCCCAGGAAAGCTGGTTTTGCAGTTGGCATGGAATCCTGAGCAACAGGAAAATCAGATTAATAATGATTTCCATAGAGCATTATTAAGATCACCACAAAGCCCATTAACTTTTTTTTTTTACCTTCCATACATTGGCTGTTGTCATGGAAACAGCTTCTGCTAAGCTGCCTATAAAAATAATTTAAAGATTGGTGACCCTTCTAGCTAAATGTTAGCTAATGAACATTGAAACTGTGGGCTTTTTTTATTTCAAAGGAACTCACTTTTTTTCCCTAGGGGATTAAAATTCATGCCTGCCTATCATGTAGGAAAAGGCTGCATCCACACTCACCACCTCTTTCAGTCACAAATTTACTTGTATATAACTGCAGTTTTGTGCTTCCTTCCTAGAAAGAAATTCACAGTCATAAGGCATGAGGGCAAGATTATAGCTCTGAGAATGATGAGTCATTAAATGTTCTTGGAGAATTGTATTAAAGTGGCAAGGACATTTTAAATGTACATTTTCTAGCAGATTGGTTACCTGGTTTGTTTTTTTTACAGGTATGCGTCCTTGTTGGTAAATACAGCATAGTTAGTGTCACAGATGGTACCTTACTAAGTACATCTTTGATGAAGCGAGATGCCTCCATACAAAGAAAAATGTTGCCAATTAACATTGCCTTGTATATAATCAGGCTGTGAGAGCACATGGGAGTGTCAATAGAACCTTAAAATAATTTTATTGTTTAATTACCCAAATAATATTCTTTCATTGTAGAAAGGTAGAAAATATAAATTAAAAAAAGAAGTTAAAAATAATCTACAGTTTACCACCCAGAACTGAGCATCTAACCATTTAGAGATACATTTTCATATTGACTGTCTGTGTGCTTATCTGCCTTCCTCCTTTCCCATATATTATCCACGTATCTATTAAGCTATATTCATATGTGTATATAGATACATATTTAAAGCTAAAATAGGCTCATGCTGTACATATTATTTTGTAAACTGCTTTCCACACTGCAGACATTTTCATTCAGACTGCTAAATAAGAGAGGACCTTGTGGTTTCCATGTCGGCTTTCCAGTGCCTTAGTGAAGCCTGAGGTAAAAGGAAAATGTGCAATTCTGTATACACTTATTAAAATATCATTCTGTATTTTGAACCAAATGGAAAGTTTAATAAAAGCTCTACAATAAAAAACATAACTATATAGAAAGTTCCACATTGCCCGATCAGTTGGCATACCATCGTCAGCCCACACAAACCCGCCTGCTGGTGGACACGGGCCGTGTTGCCTGGCCAGGGAGCTGAGGGTTGATGGGGAAGGAATGGTGCCATTGTGCAATAATGCAGGGTCATGAAACAAACAAAGAACAAACAAAAATTTTTATTTGAAATTTTAATATTCTGTTTATCATAGATACTTTTACATTAATTTTGATTTTTAAAATATTGCATTAAATATGATTTATCCTGATCACTCATTTTTTGATATACCTCACTACCCTCACCCTAACCCTGGCCCTGCTGCTCCCAAAGGAAATGCTAGAATCGTGTTCTCTAGATAAACATTTTCTAATGATGGTTGGGCAGCTGTGATTATGTGAGGTCTTGGTGATACCCAAGGACTGTAAGGCTTGAGAGTGGGTTGGCCCATGAGGACCAGAGAATTAAATGTCTAATATTCCCAAAAGTTTCCTTGCTTTTGACAGATATAGACACCATGGAGTGGTTCCAAGTTGTTCAGGGCTGGGACGAACTGAAGAATTCATGACCTGGGCTTCCCTGGTGGCACAGTGGTTGAGAATCCGCCTGCCAATGCAGGGGACATGGGTTCGATTCCTGGTCCGGGAAGATCCCACATGCCGTGGAGCAACTAAGCCTGTGCGCCACAACTACTGAGCCTGCGCTCCAGAGCCCGTGAGCCACAA
Organism: Hyperoodon ampullatus; assembly: GCF_949752795.1. Classification (NCBI taxonomy): domain Eukaryota; kingdom Metazoa; phylum Chordata; class Mammalia; order Artiodactyla; family Ziphiidae; genus Hyperoodon; species Hyperoodon ampullatus. Next base: position 84,797,899 of record NC_136918.1, on the reverse strand, counting down.
CTACTGAAACCCCTGTGCTTAGAACCCGTGCTCTGAAACAAGAAGCCACCATAATGAGAAGCCTGCACACCGCCATGAAGAGTAGCCCCAGCTCCCCTCAACTAGAGAAAGCCTGCACGCAGCAATGAAGACCCAACACAGCCAAAAATTAAATAAATAAATAAATAAATAAATGTAAAGAATTCATGACCTACCTTAACATTCTGAAAATAAATTAAAAATAAACAAAAATAATCTAGGGCTGCCAAACCAAACCAACAGTTTGCGATGTCTGGTGGGCTTTCACCACCCGTCCCAGCTGTGTTAATCTCCATGCTGGGGAGAGCACAGTTATAAAGCAAGACTCAGTCACTTCAAAACTCATGTTCATGAAGGGCTCATTGATTGTACACCATTGGTACAAATTTATTTTTAAACTCTAGATAAGAAGACGATGGATATTTCCTTTTATGTAGTGAAGTAAAAAGAAGGCATCTCTCTCCCTTGGAATTTTTTTAAGCCTGGAGGGAAGAATTATGCTTTTTAAAAATTCCCTACCATATTAGGGAAAAAATGATGCAGAGTAGAAACAAAAGGAAGAGTTTTGTGTCTGTCTTTTTTCTTTTTTCTACCCTCATGGTCCTTCCCCCTTCTTCCTTTAGTAAGTAGAATAGGGTAGTGCCTAGAAGCCCAGGAATGTTAATTAAGCAAGGAGGGTTAGGCAGTGGCAGGGTGAGGAAAGCAGCACCTGGGTCTCAGCTCTTACAGCAGCAAGAGGCAAGGAAGGCTCTAAGCATCGCTTCCACCTGGGAGGGAAGGCAACCTCTGCCTTAGCAATGGGGTCACCAACAGTGCTCTGCAGTGCTGCCCTTGCCGAATTTCTAAGCTCCTGCCAGCCTGGACCTAGGAATCCTGCCTTCCCCTCCCTGGTGTAGCCCACCCTGTCTGCATAAACGATTCCTGCCAGACTGCAAACTGCTTAGGTGTGGGATTTTTGTCCTACTTAGTGTTATACTCTGGTTACCCAAGTGTCTGAAAATAGCAGGCAGATACGAAATAAATGCTTCAAGAATGCACGAATGAACGAATGAATAAATGAATGAAAGGGCTTTGATTCTTGCCTGTCACTCTCTACATCTTTTTCCCTTCCTTCGGTTTTGCAAACTTCCCATGGGAGCTCCAAGTTGCAACTCAGGTCCCTTGTCCGAGAAGAGAGAGAAGCATTTGCCTGAGAACCTAGCACTCTCATGTATCTACCCAATGATGAACTTGGGGTAACAATGGCTGTATGACTCTCTCAAGTCTTGATTCAGTCACTCAATGGTGGCTGAGAGATTCCAGCCACAGCAGCCTCCTCATTGTCCCTGCTTGCTCCACTCCTGACATTGCATCTTGGTCCTCCAGTGCCACTTCTACCCCTTGTATTCCTTCTGCTTGAATGCTCTTCCCTAGAAATCCACGTGGCTCTTTCAAGTCATTTCTGAAACATCACCTTCTCATCAGAGCCTCCCAAGAGCAGCTTGCTCAATATTTTCTATCACCCTTTCCTCTGAAAGTATTTCAATTAGAGATAAGTCTTATCTCCATTAAAATACTGTATCCTTTACTCAATTGCTTTATTCACCTATCTTCCATCACTAGACTATAAGCTTCATGAAATTAAGAACCTTCTCTCTTTTGTTTCTGTTTCCAGCTCTTAAGACACTGCCTGGCATTTAGTAGGATCTCAGTAAATGGAAATGAATGACTCTCTCTCAAAACTGTAATCATAAATTTTACTTTAAGTGTTTTATTTAAATTTGGCACATGCTTTTTGACCTTATCACTTTTAAAACAATAGAGTTATCCATAGGGCAGTGTCTCATAACATTACTTAGCAGTGGACATCTGTTGTTCTTGCCCACCTGACATCCTTTCCATTCCTCTGGCAATAGACTACCTCTTTCTTATGTTGAATCTATGCTGTTTAGTTTTAATGGGGCTGACTCAGAAGCTTTTCCTCTCCTCCTCAACATAGGATAGATATAAGAACCAAGCCTGGCCAATCAGACCTTACATCTGCTGGACCCAGGGATTGGATTAAGCCAGTCCTCCCATGGAATTTTCTGCCAGAGATAGTAGGAAAAAAACTTTTTTCCTGGTAGCATTTCTAGACAAGTGAATGAGTTTCACAGATGACGACTGTTTTCTCACCACATGGAAAGAGCCTACCCCCAAAATGGAAAGAGGCACAGTCCTGGTAACATTGTTTGGTCACCTAGTTCTAACAATGCCTGAAGCAAGTACTATTCTTGGACTTTTCAGTTATGTGTGTTAATCCTCATTTTTGCTTAAGCTAGTTTGAATGGTGCTTCTGCCACGTACAATGTAAAAGATTCCTGATACATCAGTCCCTCCTTCTTGCCCCAGCTCCAGCAACCTCCCACCTAGTTGGTCCTGGTTCCTTGGCCCCTGGATATTTTCACAATATCTGTGTCATAAGCATAGTGATTTGCTGTCCAACGTATATAGTATATCCTCATTCTTCCCTCACATGTTGATTTGATGTTTTCAAGATTTAACTAACAAACTGAAAATGCTGAGAGACAATACCATTATGGCTACTGAGGAGAAAAACATGGTAGCCAAGGTTGGAAGTGAGTTTCAGGGATGCCAATGACACTTCCCCTCCCACCCAAACTCAGAGTGAAAGTCATAAAGCATGTTCTATATTTAGAAGAATGGGATATTGGATGTGATCTAATTTTGAAACCATAGGTATCACCTTTAAATATCAAATCTTATTTTACAACAGAATAGCATATGGTATGAAAGTAATTATACATCTTAATGAACATGGATCCTTTCCTATTAGCAAATTATGTTGACCAAATATTTTTAAATATTTACTCTGGGTATGTTGCTCTTATGCTGCCATAGAGTAGGTGTTTAATAACATAAAAATTAGTATAATTTTTTTGCCATATGGGAAAGACACTATATATATATATATATATTTTACATGATACACACACATATATGTAAATATGAGTATATATGCATGTATACATATATACATATTTAATATGTGTATGGTATGTGTGTATATATATATATATATATATATAAGTGTATATAATAATTTGATAAGGTATAGAAAGTGAGATAAGAAATAAAAAATTGAAAACAAAAATAAAAACTAAAACACTGGAGCCTCAGCTTAACAGCTGTAATAAAACCAGTTGTCACTAGTATCTATCCTGGATTTTTTCTAAAGGAATCAGGATATAGGAAGAACTCATCTAACCAGGGTATCACTTAAAATAGGGATGATTACCCAGCACCCCAGGCCTGCTCTGGAAAGGGGCTTTATTGTATTCCTGAACAGGCAAAGTCATGTTGTTTTGCCTCTCCTCTTTGCTGACCTTTTCTCCAAATAGTCTTTGTGATGCATAAATTGGTGCTATTGTGTCATGTTTTATATTATTAAGTTCAAATCCTTACCTGCTACTTTAAAGCCATTACCAGGGCAACTCAGATGGACTCACTTCTCCTAGTTATACACGCTCAGTCTCTGTTTTCTGACTACTCCACAGGAACCTAGAAGCTGCTACAGTTTCAGGACATCAATTGATTCCACAGAAATGTATTAAACCCTTGCACTGCCCTAAACACAGGAGATAGCACAAGAAATAAGACATGCTCCATACAGTTAAAGGATGCTGACATGAAACAAGGGCAGGGCAGGGTTGTGAGGGCTGCTGTAGGGGAATAAGCAGTTCTATGAGAACCAGGTAGACATGTACCTAAACTGTGCAGAGAATAATAAAGGCTTCCTGGAGGACAGGAAGAAGTCAGAAATGCTTAGTCTTAAGTGATGAAGAAGACTGTTGGGTGAAGAAGTTGGAGAGAGATATTCCAGCCAGAGAGACCACCCTTAGACTTAAAGACACAAAACAACTTGATAGAATTAGACATGGCAAGAGGTCTGTATGTCTGGAGATTAGATTATAAGGGGATATGTGGTTTTGTATACAGATGAGGCTGGAAAAAAGTGCTGGAATTATTTGTAAATTGTTTAGAAAACTAAGGAGTTTTGACTTTACTGTAAAAATAATTGGCATATAGGGACTCAACTACTAGAATCCATCTGGGATAGAATTCAAGGGGTTTGTAAACTTAGATGGAAAATAAAATACATCTTTATTTTTACTGATTATTATGTAAAATAATAATTATTATAGTGTTTCCTTCTGTCTTTGTCTTCTTGGGCTGCTAAAACAAAATACATAAACTGAATGGCTTAAACAACAAACATTTATTTCTCACAGATTTGGAGGCTGGGAAATCCAAGATCAAGGTGATAGCAGATTTGATTCTTGATGTGGACCCTCTTCCTGGCTTACAGATTGCCACCTTCTTGCTGTATCTTCACATGGCAGAGAGAGAAAGAGCTCTGGTGTCTTTCTCATCCTACAAGGGCACTAATCCCATCATGGGGGCTCCACCCTCATGACCTCATCCAAATCTATTTACCTCCCCAAAGCCTCACATTTGATACTGTAATGTTGAGAGTTAGGGCTTTAGTCTACGAATTTTTTTGGGGGAAAGAAACATTGAGTCATAACACCTTCAATTATGAATGTAGCTAACAAAATATAGTGGTACTGAAACGGAGCAGGACCCTATGGTCTTCCCCCCCCCACCCCCATGTCCTCAACCTGCCTTTTGTCTGTGGAAAAAAGTTAGCCAAAGAATAAGTTTAATTGGACAAGTGAGAAAATGCAGAAACAAAGGAAAACAGTCAAAGGAGACCAAATAATAATAGTTTAGTCATTAAGCATAGTCAAGGACTTTTAGTTCCTCCTTAAGGGCTATAGATAATATTCTGAGCCATATCCCGTGAGCTGTCTTATAGATACTGAAACCTCCCCCCACCCCACAAGTAGAAGAAGTTAACTACATGATGACCAGGCTGTAGCCATGACATAAGCTTCCACAATTCCAAGAATTGGCCTCAAAGAAATGGAAAGAAAACCTGCCTGGAACTGAAGATTAACTGTACCTAAAACAATCAAGATGATGCAGGTCAGACCACTGATGACCAATTTCAAGATAACTGTCAGAGTTGACTGTATTATTTCTGCATGTAGCCCCCTCCTTCTGTCTATAAAAGCTCTTGCTCCTTGACTGACGGGAGGGGAGTCGGCCTTTGGGCAGGCGTCCGCCCTCCCTCTCATTTGCCGGCATCCAAAATAAAGCAAACTTTCCTTTCCACCAACCTGGCCTCTTTAGTGGCTTTTGAGCCGTGAGCAGCCAGACTCCACCTTTGGTTACAGTACTAGCAATACCTGTGACCCTGTTATCAAAAGAAATTAGGTATTTTTATTTCATATTACAGTTGTTACAGATACCTTAAAATGTTTATGCTAATCTTATCTTCAAAATTTTGGTGATGAGATCTACTGCTACATCGTGTTATTAACAAAGAAGCACATTGATAACTGTATCACAGATTTTTGAAAAAATTCAGTAACTTATTTCACAATAATTTGTGCTGTAATTGTATGCATACCATTTGATTATTTTCAGGCAATATTCTGAGAAGGAGCATAATGAGTGCTGATTCTTGGTCAGCTGCCAAAGATCTATGGGAAAAAAAAGTTTAAGAACTTTATATTAGAGATATTTTAGAGACTAGATTTGTGGTTTAAAAAGAAAACTAAGGGTAACCTGGGACAAAGTGAGAGAGTGGCATGGACATATATACACTACCAAATGTAAAATAGATAGCTAGTGGGAAGTAGCCGCATAGCACAGGGAGATCAGCTAGGTGGTTTGTGACCACCTAGAGGAGTGGGATAGAGAGGGTGGGAGGGAGGGAGATGCAAGAGGGAGGAGATATGGGAACATATGTATATGTATAACTGATTCACTTTGTTGTAAAGCAGAAATTAACACACCATTGTAAAGCAATTATACTCCAATAAAGATGTTAAAAAAAAAAAAGAAAACTGACAATACTGCAGAGTACAAAGAAGTTGCGAAGGTGAAGCCTCTTGCGAGGAGGCTTAAGTTATTCTTTAGGTGAGATATGATGGGGAATGAACAGAAACACTGGAAATGAGAGTGAGAAGAAGGAAGCTGTGGGACGAAGTGAGGAGGAGAAGATGAGGCACTGGAAACAGCATGTACAAAGCCCTGAAGTGGGCAAGAGCTGGCTGTGTTCTAGGAAACAAAAGCAGAGCAGTCTGGCTAGAGGTGATGATTAGCGGGGAGAGTGGGATAGTGTGAGACTGCCAGGGTAGAATAGGCCAGGTCACTGGGTCATGGTAGCCTTGATAAGGAGATTGCACCTTACCCTAAGTAGAACAGGAAGCTGCTTAGGAACTCAAGGAAGTCAGTGTGATTTGATTTATCTTAAAAAAAGTAAACCCTGATTGTTGTGTAAAGTGAGGATTGCAGGCAAAAAAGAATGGAAGTGGGAGGCTGAAAGATGATGGTGGCTAGGACAGGGGAAATGATGGTAGAGAAGGAGGGGAGAGGTTAAATATGATGTGACGGCTAATTTTATGTGTCCCTTGGCTGGGCCATGGTGTCCAGCTAATTGATCAAGCATTATTCTAGGTTTTCCGTGAGGGTGTTTATGGATGAGATTAATATTTAAATTGGAGGACTTGAAGTAAAGCAGATCACCCTTAAATATGTGGTTGGACCTCATCCGATCAGTTGAAGACCTGAATAAAATAAAAAATTAACCCTTCCCCAAGTAAGAGAGAGTTCTCCAGTAGACAGACTGAACTCAAACTGGAACATTAGCCCTTCTGTTTCTCCAGTCTGCCAGTCCACCCTGCAGATTTTGGACTTGTCAGCCTCCATAATTATGTGAGCCAATCCTTATAAAAAAACCCTCTTTTCCTCTATGTACATATCCTGTTGGTTCAGTTTCCCTGGAGAACACTAACTAATACATATGGTATGGTTAAGTGTTGCTGATAGACTGTATCTGAAGTATGAGAGAAAGGGAGGTATACAGGATGTTTCTCAAACTTTTGTCATGAATAACTAGGTATACAATGGTGCTATTCACTGGGGAAGCAAAGAGTGAGGGAGAAACACGTTTGAAAGATTAAATGAGTTCAGCTTGGATATGTTCATTTTGAGATGTGTATGATACATTTAATTGGAGATGTCAAGTAGGAAGATGAATTTATGGAACTCTAACATAGAAGGAAGAGCTGAGCTGGAGCTATAAAAGTTGAATACTGTAGATAGTATTTCAATCAAACTGAAGAGAGAAGACTAAGCCCTGGGACACTCATAGAGAGGAACTAATAAAACAAACCAAGAGGCAACACCAAGAAAGTCAGGAGAAAGGCCATGAAAGTGTAAAATTCTTGAAAAAGAGGAGTGTTTCAAGAAGGAAAGAAATATGGGTTCACTGTACTAAATATAAAATTTATTTTATTGCTGTATAATATACATATAATTAGATGCACGTATTTTAACTATACTATTCAATAGGCTTTGACAAATGTATACACCTGTGTAACTCTCATTACAGTCAAGATACAGGATATTTTCATTACCCCTCCAAAGGCTTCTGTTTTGCCCTTTCCCAGTCCATTTCCAACCCTACCCCAACTCCCAGCAAACATTGATCCTCTTTCTATCACTACATATGTGAATTGTCCCTTCCAGATTTTCACATAAAAAGAATCATATGGTATGTACACTTTTGTGTCTGGCTTCTTTCAAGCAGCATCTTTTTGAGATTTATCTGGCTTGTTTAATGTACCAGTAGTTCATGTCTTTGCATTACTGAATATTATTCTATTGTATAAATACAATATAATCTATTTATGCACTCACATATTGTTGTATATTTGGATTGTTTCTAGTTTGAGACTATTATGAATTAGATTGCTGTTAACATTTACATACAAGTTTTTGTGCTAACACATGTTTTTATCTCTCTTGGGTAAATAATTAAGAGTGAAATTGCTGGATCATACAGTAAGTGAATATTTAATTTTTTAGGAAGCTGACAAACTGTTTTCCCAAGTGGTAATACCATTTTTTATTCTAATCAGCAATGCTGCATAGTTCCACTTATTCCAAATCGCCCCTCGCCAATGTACCTGATAATGTCAGTCATTATAATTTTAGCATTTTAGTGGGTGTGTAGAGGTATGTCACTGTGCTTGTAATTTGTCTTCCACTGATTAGTGATCAAAATCCCAGCAAGCTTTTTTGGGAAAAATTGACAAGCTGATTTTTAAATTTATTTGGAAAGGCAAAAGGCCTAAAATAGGCAACATAATTTGGGGAAAGAATTAGCTTGTACAATTTACTATAAATATAAATGTAAAATTTACTATAAAGCTACAGGAATCAAGACAATATGTATTGCCATATGTCAAAGGAAAAAATACCAAGTTAGGAAGTAGACCCACAGTTAATATGTTCAAATGATTTTTTTTTAAGAATGTTTTTTGATGTGGACCATTTTTTTTAAGTCTTATTGAATTTGTTACAATATTGTTTCTCTTTTATGTTTTGGTTTTCTTGGCCGCAAGGCATGTGGGATCTTAGCTCCCCGACCAGGGATCAACTCACTTCCCCTGCATTGGAAGGCAAAGTCTTAACCACTGGACCACCAGGGAAGGCCTTGCTCAATTGATTTTTGATAAAGAGTCAAGATAATTCAATGGGGAAAAGGATAGTTATTTCCATAAAAGGCACTAGAACAATGAATAACTGTATGGAATAAAATAAACCTCAACCCTTACATCAAATCATATATGAAATTGAACTCATACTCAAATTGAACTCAAACATTGTCTATTAAACTTAGAGTCTATTACTCTAAGTGTAATAGACTTAAATGTAAAAGCTAAAATTATAAAACATCTAAAAAATATAAGAGAAAATCTTTGAAATCTTGGGATAGGCAATGATTTCTTATATAAGACAAAAAAATCATGATTTATAAGAGAAAAAATTGATAAAATGAATTTCATTAAAGTTTGAAACACCTGATCTTTCAAAGATAGTAGAAAGGAAATGAATAGACAAACTACACATTCAGACAAATATTGAAAGAAAATTCTTACAACTCAATAGTAAAAGTACATATAAGATATATAAAACGTATATAATATGTAAACGATCCAATGAAACACTTACGAAAAGATTTTAACACAGCTTTCATACAAATAGCCATTAAAATAATTCTAAATAACAGCTTCTTTTCTAACTAACTAAATAAATAAATAAATAAATAAATGAACAGTATCACATTAGGTATATACATTTCTTGAAGATGAATCTCATTTTAGAAATATTAACATGTGAAAAATCCACATTTTAGGAATCAGAAAACATAATTTGTCTGTACCCATCTTCAAATTGTCTACCTTCCAGGTTGTGACTGTCCTAGCACTCAGGGACCTCCTGCCTCTTAGTTCCTCCCTAAATCTTCTTCAAATATATTAGAGAGGACCTTTTCACTCCATTTTCTATGTAGATTCAGAACTGACACTTTCTCCTGTTACTCAAGACTCCCCAAGATCTCAATTTCAAACACCTTCAGCCCAGTTTAGAAGCCATCTTCCAGGTTTATTATAACTACTTTATATTCAGTTAAAATGAAATTGCCTAGAAAACTTGAGTAAATATAATGTCATCTGCAAAATGGCACCTCCCTCCTTGGCTTTGGCATCCTGCTGGCTAAATCTTCCTTAACACGGGTAAACCCTTACCTGAGAGCAATCTCAAGTTATATAAAGTAATAGCAAGCTGAATCATGCATCACTGACAAAATTTCCAGATAATTTCTAATCACTTTGTCTTTGTATTAGACTTCATCATAAGTAAAAGAAAGAATAGCTGGATTTTCTGCTGATGGTAAAATTTATAATGCTGATGACTGGAAAAAAGAAAAGAACATGTTCTGATTGGTATGACCAGGTTGAATAGTTAAGAGAGTGAGCAGAGCATAAATCCAGAGTCCTCAAAATCTATATTAATACTCTATGCTTATTCTTTTTTCATCTCTCTCACATTAAGTTGGCTTATTTAGCAAATGAAAGGGGAAATTTTTTTAGAAAGACAAAAATCTTCTCTTACTTTTCTGTAAGGAGCTAGCTAAAAGGAGGAAATATCTGCAGGGAAATGCTGAAGCATAATTATTATAAGTAGGATTTCCTTTACCCTTATTCCAGCTTCACATTACACCTTCAAAAACAATCATTCTTCTTTCTTTGCCAACACCAAGCAGAGCTAAAGTGGCAGGTGCTGAAGTGGGGTGAGAGAAACAGCTTTACCCTACTCCCACAATATCCACTCCAGCTCTGCTGACAGGTCTACTTCTGTGACTTAAGCAGATTGGAGGTCTATGATTATGCTGGGCTACATTCCTCTCCTCCAGGAAACCACCCTCTTTGGGATTTGGTCATGTAGTGGACTCCTGAGAAATAACACAGGGAAGAATTTATCAGAAATTGGTGATAGATTGCCAACGGGATGTAAAGGGTGAAAAAGAGAGAGAAATTGAGGGTGGCTGTTTGGTTGTGAGTCTGAGAATTTAGAAGGATGCTGGTGGCAAGGAAGACATATGGAACTGTGTGATCGCAGGGACATTTGACATTAGATAAACAACTTGGCTGTTTGCCTCTTTAAGCCCCATTTATTACTACTTAGACTGAATTGATTTTTGCATGGCAAATATTGACTCATCCTTCAAAAGCCCCAGCTAAAATGTCACCTCCGTGGAGAAACCTTTCAGACACTCCCCAGGCATTTAGTTGCCTCTCCAGGGCCCACAGAGTACACAGTGCATGCACTGGTCATGCTGCTATATTTCCCATTCTGTAATTTGCTGCTTATGTACTTTCTCTCTTTGACCAGTGAGTCAGCATGGCATGGTGAAAAGAACACTGCTTTAGAATAGACAGACCTAGTTCCAATCCCGCTCTGTCACTATAACATAGAGAACTCAGAGATAACTAGGTTACGTGTAACATGGGAACACTAGAGATTCTGTGGGATTGTGGTGAAGATTAAATCAGAAAGGTATCCCAGAGCTTGGCACAAAGGTGGCACTTAATTAATTCTCTTCTTGTCTCTTTCTTTATCTTGGCAAGATCGTGTGCTCCTTGAAGGCAGGAATTGGGTTCTTGGGATCCCTGGTTCCAGGCACAGTGTAGGCACCCAATAAATGTTTTCTGAATGACTAAATTAGTCCATTGTGTCCCTTAGCTCTGTGACGTCACCTCTTCTCACCATCACTGTGCAGTCTTTATGTTTCCATCTTCTTCACTACACTGGGAGATACTCAAAAGCAGTGGACCATTAATACCTGTACCACCAGAATACTCCTGCTATTCACCAACTCTTCATGGTTCTCTGCCTTCTGGCCACATGCTAGGATTGTACTTCTTGTTCTCCTTGTGGCTGTGTCTGGGTCGTGTGACTAGCTCTAGGCATTGAGTTATAAGTAGTAGTGGCTTCCTGACATAAGCAAATATGTGCCCATGTGAAACTCTCAAACTCTTTCTTTCCACCTCTGCAACTGGTGATAATCAAGATGGCCAATGGCTTGTGTCCCTGAGAAACTACAGAGCAGAGCTCCCACCTCTCAGCCGCAATCTAGGAGGGACAAGTTAAATAGTTAAGAATATACCTTAGTTGATTTGGGGGATGTACACTAAGATTTGGGGGATGTTCATTATTGCAGCTTAATCTCACCTGTCCTGACTGATAGAGGCAGTAATGGATAGAATGTCTAGCATTCTATTCAATAAAAGGCAATTATCAGGAGGCATGTTCAATAAGTCCAATTTACAGTATTTTACTCTTTAAGAAGAATTTTAGAGGTATTCTATCATTAGCCTTACATAATCCCATGAAATGGCTGAGGGAGGGATATCTTCCCTATCTTATAGATGGGGCAACTAAAACTGGCAATTGATATCCATGAGAACTTCAGCAAGTTATGCAAGAATTTTCAGAGTTGCGAGTAGAATCCATGGTTTTTGCCCTCCAGATAGCTGACCTTTAACAAAACCACACAGGAAATATTAGAAATATATAATTCACATTGATAAAACTCCTACTCTTGAGAAGCTTACAAATTCAATGGTAGTGAAAAGACTTGAAATAGTTGTAAAGCAGCAATGAAAGCTTTGACTTTTTAAGTTCTATATTATAGGTATAAGGGAATGAGCTACAGAAGATCAAAACCAGGTAAGATTAATTTGCAATAGGAGAGTGAGGCAGGAGTCTTCATAAAAGATGAAATTTGAGATCAGGTATATAGCATTTTGTCTGAAAGAATTTGCTCTGATGAAACTACAAATTATGTATTGTATCAGACAATTGGTTAATTCTTACTCATATTTCAAGACTCAGTTCAGATGCCGCCACTGCTGAGAGGTCTTTCCTGACTGTCCCCATCTGCTTTAAGGTTCCTCTTACCATGGCACTTAACGTCTCTGCTAGCACTCCACTGCATTAAAATTAAAATCACCCATTTATTTGTCTACCCAGTGAGTTGCTGATTAGATGTTAAATTCAGTTGTCTATTAGACTCTCGGTTACTAAGGGCAGGGACCAAGTGTGTTTTGCACACCCAGCATATAATGCTGAGGCTGATGATTCAGTAGTCATGCAATAATGTCTGTGATGTGGACTGAAAGTTTGTGTCTCCCCAAAATTCGTATCTTAAAGCCAAATCTCCAATGTGATGGTATTAGGAAGTGGGGCCTTTGAGAGGTGCTTAGGTCATGAGGGTGGAGCCCTCAATAATGAGATTAGTGCCCTTATAAAAAAGGCCCCACAGAGCTCTCTAGTTCCTTCCACAATGTGAGGACACAGGGAGAAGTCAGCAGTCTGCAACCCAGAAGAGGGTCTTCACCAGAAACCGACCATGCTGGCACCTTGATCTTGGACTTTTAGCCTCCAGAACTGTGAGAGATAAATTGCCATTTTTCATAAGCCATCCAGTCTATGGTATCCTGTTATAGCAGCCTGAACAGACTAGGATAGTTTGCGAGTAGAAACTGCAGTACTTTTCAATGGCCCAGAAAAAAATTCTTTAATCTGGAGAACACTTTACAGATTAACTGATTCCAAAACATCTTGGTCAGTGCCTAGGCCATCTCTACCCTTGAGGAGTTTACACAGAGCTCATCAGTGGGAAAACAGTTCCCATTTCTCTTACTCCAGTAATGCCAGAGTTCAAAAGAGACACCCATTTGGGCTCTGAATTGATAATGACAAACATGGATGGTCTGACAACTCAGAATTGATGTTTATATTGTATGGAGGGGGCTAAAGAAAGAGAAAGAGGCATATTTTTCCACCAGACCAGAAAGCAGAAGGTATCCCCTATTATACACCTACTGAATTAACTGGTCCTGACATTAATAAAGGCGTTCTAGCCTGTCGCGTGCATGTGTGGTCTTAAAAGCCCTGTTTCCCTAGGGCCATTAGAAAGAGGACTGGGTCAGCTATGACATATGCGCCTGTCAGGCCAACGTTGACTGCTTGCTGGAGATGCCAGGCCTGGCTGCAGACTTGACTGATGGGGCTGAGGTGGTGCACAGGTGTGGTTTGGAAAGAAGTTGGGTAAAGAAGAGAGCTTCTACGAATATAAGAAAAAGTGTGGAAGAGGAATACATGATAAAAAGAAGGAACATTTAATAAGTGATTAATCTGTGCTCTGAGATGCATGTGGTTTGCCATGTTTAAATCTCATCACCCTATTCTAAAGTGGGTGCCGGGACTTCCCTGGCAGTCCAGTGTTTGGGAGTTTGCCTTCCAGTGCAGGGGGTGCAGGTTTGACCCCTGATCGGGAAGCTGGGATCCCACATGACTTGCGGCCAAGAAACCAAGACATAAAACAGAAGCAATATTGTCACAAATTCAATAAAGACTTTAAAAAATGGTCCACATCAAAAAAAAATCTTTAATAAATAAATAAATAAATAAAATGAGTGCTGTATCACTCTCTCCCTGATCCTGAATTTCTTCATCTTAACATGGAAATAAAATGCCTTTCAAGATAATGCCAGTCGATGTGAGAAACCAGGACTCTTGGAAGAGAAATGTTTATCTTTAACCACTTGCTATTTGGTTTCTCTGTGCCTTTTCGTGGTGATAGGCACAAGGATGTTGGATGTCTGAAAAGGATTGGCCAAGAGAAACTAGAGGGAGGAAAGCTAGAGAAGAAATGGAGATTTTGTTACTGTGAGAAGCATTTTATTTCGTCTCTGCCTGTTTTGCTCTGAAATCACCTTAGTACCTCTGAGCATTTCATTATTCAGCTCCTTCTCTATTTACAGAAAAGTGTACAAGGTTTAATGGAGTCCCTTGGCTTTTCCCTTTGAAATATTCATGGGCCTTTAGCAGTTTCTTTCATGCTCACCTTCTCCTTCATTAGGGAAGAGACCTTGGAGGAGACAGCTGAGAGGAAGCAGCACAGTAGGAGATGTGTGCATGTGTGGCAGGGGCTTACTTCCAGGTCCAGGAGCAGAAAGAAAGTGCTCATCCCCCCAAGGATCTTGCCAGTCTCTCCCAGATCTGAAAGAAAGGGAGTGAGGAATAGGCACGTTCTGGGAAATGACATTTGACTGTCTTTTCTCTGCCTGAGTCTGCCCTCCCCACTAGACAAGAGTCTACCAGGGATCAAATAATGAGAAATTGCCTCCATGAAAGGGCTTGGTGAAGGGTTAGCAAACAAGACTAAAGCATGAATGAACCTCACGCTTCTCAAAAGGGCACCTTCGCACACCACCTTGGGGCCCCTGTTCCACCTTCAGACCTGTTCACCCAGCTCCTTTCCCTGCTATCATCCATCTGTTGTCTCTCAGTCATAGGAGTAACATAGCCTCATACAGTGACATAGCACGGACCCTCGATGATTTTAATCCTGGTTTACTAAAGTGAAAACAGGAAAAAAAAAAAAAAAAAAATATATATATATATATATATATATATATATATATATATATATGTAGCTTTCATTTAATACTACTGCCTATCTACCAAACATGAATCCTTTTCTAGAGCAAAGTCTAGCTCTTTTAACAGCTGTCCTTTACAGAGTACCTATTATGTGCCAGGTACCATTACTATCTTGTCAAGTAAATCCTCTTTGAGAGAGAAGGAATTTGAGGCTGAGAGAAATCAAATAATTCCAAGGCTCTCTTGGATGAGCTAAGATTTGAACCCCACTCTTTTTCCAAAGCCCAAACCTTCTTCATTTTTCTGCCTCTCTTGCTAAAAGTAGTTTGAGAGTTCCAACCCTTAATATCATTAAAACAAACAAACAAATGTTTTTCAAGAAGAATATAGATACTCTAATTTTGAGCTTGGGGGATACATGTATAACCCCAATTAAATGAATAATTAAAAATAAATTAAGAGCATAAATTAAATAAAAACCATAATAATTGCTCATTGTAAGCTTATATAAATATCATGTAATCAGATATAAATCATGTTAAATGGAGAAATCCCTATGGGAAGAAATTATGAAACTGCATTTACGTGCATAAAGGAAAAACTACATAAAACGTAGAGATGCAATAAATAGGCAAGATAGCAAAACAGTGTCTAGAAAAAAAAAAGATTATTTATTAATACTGTTTTTTAGGCCCTAAAAATTGTCCTCCCTTTTCTTAGGGAGTCTTCCATTTAACATATTCTATAGTCAGATTACATGATATTAATATAACATCTCTCTCTATTCACTGAATATATATTTATTGAGCTAGGATCACTAATATTTGTTAAGTACTTATGGTTTAAGCAGAGATCTAAGTATTTTATATATATATTGCCACATTTAATCCTCACAATGATATGAAGTAGACATTATTTTTATTCCCATTTATAGACGAGCACACAAAGGCACAAAGAGGTTATGAAACCTGCCCAAGGTCACTCAGCACATGGCAGAAACAGAAACCAAACCTAGGAAGTCTGTTTCCATACTACGCAAGATACATCCCCTTACATTTTCCCACACATTCACAGATGTATCTTTTATAACAGTCTCATAGGAATAAAACCTGGGATCAGGCCTCACACCCATGACCTCTCACCCAAGGCCCCCAACTATCCAGCGTTCTGTTGATCTCTCAGTGAAGACAGGCACCAAAAGCCCAGAAAAAAAATACATCCACTTCCTAATAAGAAGCTAATGGTGAATTGTTACAGAATTAATTATGTAAGAGATGTCAAATAAGTATAAAAGCGTTAAAGTATTTTACACCTTTCCCCTATAACATACCTCCTGAGGTAGAAAAGTAAAAATTGATATGAGGTCTAAAACTGAGCTCTGATTTTATCTGAGAAATCATTTGGCTCGCTTGCCCTGATATGCTGAAAAGGCAGTTCTGCCTGGCCATGTAAAAATAGAGCTTTTCCCCTACTCAGTTCTGTAGGGAGAGGGTAGGACTCCTGCTTTAACTACTGAGACAAGAGAAGCAGAGATGAGAAATGAAACTGCAGGTTAGATGGAGCTGGTGCAGGGCCAGAAGCAGAGTTCCTGTCCCTTATTGCTATGTATTTTCTTCCCTTTACATAAGTTAACTTTTTAAAAAATTAATTAATTAATTAATTAATTATTTTTTTGCTGTGTTGGGTCTTCATTGCTGCAGATGAGCTTTCTTTAGTTGCGGCGAGCGGGGGCTACTCTGCTTTGTGGTGCGTGGGTTTCTCATTGCGGTGGCTTCTCTTGTTGCAGAGCACAGGCTCTAGGCGTGTGGGCTTCAGTAGTTGTGGCACACAGGCTTCAGTAGTTGTAGCTCGTGGGCTCTAGAGCTCAGGCTCAGTTGTTGTGGTGCACGGGCTTAGTTGCTCCACGGCATGTAGGATCTTCCCGGACCAGGACTCAAACCTGTGTCCCCTGCATTGGCAGGAGGATTCTTAACCACTGCGTCACCAGGAAAGTCCTTACAAAAGTTAACTTTTAAAACACAAAATGATACTGTATTACATAATCTTCCTAGCTGGGATAGAGGTTTGATAGTCTTCCTTGCCGCCTCAGTTAAGTAGATCACCAGTCAACTTCTCCACAAGGGTCAAATGAGTAGAATCCTCCAGTTTCCCATCTCTAAGGCCTGAGATGGAGCTGAACATAAGCAGCAGGTTTCAACTGCATATGCCCCACTGTGTCAGAATCTGATAAAATACATCAGGATTAGGGTCCAAAAGAGGGCTGTGAGAGTGAAATGGAACTGAATCTTGAATGCCAACCTCTTCTTCCATAAAATACCTCCATCTCACAAAATCAGCACATTTATGCTTTAAGACAATCTCATTGCCAAACTGGTAATGACCTCATCATCTGCTGCTCATTTAAGTTAAAATATTTATCTGCAAATTGTACCTGCAGCCTGTCCCTACATAACATTAACAACCATTTTATATCTTCTGGATCCATCTGGTCCCATGTTTTCAGTGAAATGTAGCTAATACTACATACTTCCTCAGATTATTGTGACAATTACATGAAATAATATATGCAAAAATGTTAACAAAATAGATGCCCGGATGTGGTCAGTCTATTGCAAAAATGGTTGCAGTTCTTGAGCCCATTATGTGTCCATGTCCTTTGTAATATGACTTTGGAGTTTCTCCCTTTAAGAGGTCGTGCCTATTTCCCAATCTGGGCGTCTGGACTGGCCTCCTACTTACTTTGGCTAGTAGAATGTGGCAGAAGAGATGGTGCATCTTGTAGACTTTTGCTCTCTCTATTGTCCTGCTGCTTTTACCATGAATAAGCCTGGGCTACCCTGCAGGAGGGATGTCAAAGAAACATGGAGAAGAACCAAGGCTGTCCTAAACCAGGCAACAAAGAGCCAACAGCCAACCCCCAACTGGCGAGGGAATCCATCCAACTTCAGCAGAGCCTTTACCCAGATGACTGGAGATGCATGATTGAAGCCAACTGAGACCAAAAGAAGCACCCATAGACTTCAGAGCAATAGTAAATGGTTGCTGTTTTAAGCTATTAGGTTTGGGGATGATTTTTTATGAAACAGGAGCTTAGTGATATCCTAAGCCTTACCCTGATCCTCTGGATCAGAAGACATAAGGATGGAGCACAGGCTTCTGCAACTTTATAATATCCCAGCTCCACACCTGGGATGTTAGCTTAAAAAAATGCACTTTTCTACGGTCTATCTCAGGCCTAAATCAGAAATCAGAAGTAAAGGGACATGGGATTTGCATGTTTAACTAGCTCCTCAAATGACTCAATAACTGGTAAGAACCAATGCTCTAAGACAGCCCTTTTCAAACTTGAAAGTACACACCACACTTTGAGTGAACTTATCTCTGTCTAGCTAGAGACATAGAACTATAATTTCTGACTTAAAAATAAAGTCTCCTTCAATTGAGTTAGGAAGGAAAAATGCTACAGCTAAAACTATGCAATAGATTACAAACACACATATTTACACATAAAAAATCATGAATCAGATTTTGGCAAGAATGAGAGGCAAGGTTCAAAGGCTCTGACTGTAAAGCTTGGCCACACACTGGAATCACCTGGGGAGCCTTAAAAACTGAGCTTGAGTCTCAGCCCCAGAAATTCTAATTTAATTGCTATATTGTATGGAATGGACGCTGGGGTTTTTAAAATGTCCCCAGGTGACTCTAACGTGCAGCCAAGTTTGAGAACCACAACTCTAAATCCTGCTGTGCAGCACCATTTCCAGTTAAATAAGAAAAAACTTTTAATAAATCAAACAAAACAGGTGTGTGTCATGTGGTCATTAACATTCCCTATGATGGTCCAAATTACCTACTCTTCAGGAAGATTTGTAGCTCAATTGACATCATTTATCAGCAGGCTGGAAGGAATCATGGGATGCAGAAATCTGGCCAGATCCTTCTTAAATTGCTAACACAGTAAATTCTCCCATAAGTTTGGATGATTTGACCATTGGGCATCCTACACATATTCTACATGCATTTTTTAGAAATATGTACTTATTTTAGGAGTATTTTTCACAGTGCATTAAGTGCATTGTCAATAACTGTGACTGGATCACATATTTGATGAGGAATTTTAGTTTGAACAAAGAGCAATCCTGCCATAGCCTTAAGTGGTTTTAGTCCTGGTTGACAATGGCCAACTCTACAAACATCACCATGAGTAGATGCCTTGATTAATTAAAGTGTCAGCACTATCACTGATTAATTAAAGTGTCAACACTATCACTAATGCAGTGTGATGTGCAGTCCCATACCACCACCTTCCCTTATTACTTGAAATCTAGATTAATATAATTCCTTAACATAAGCAAGGATAGGAGGAGAAAGAGCACAGCACACAGGTTGATGCTTAAAATTTTTGCCAACTCGTCTGATAACTAAACATTTTTAAAGCTGTGATTTTAATTACTCTATCAAGCACAGTCTGAAACAGCTCTTCTTCTACTGGACTGGTTCTTTCCTGCTGAGTCTTGATTGTGAAATAGGAATTTAAAGATATTAACGCTCAAAATTGCCTTATCTGTGATGATTATGACAATATAACCAACAACAAATACAAGAAAATTCTTGAACACTTACTATATTGCAGGGACTGTACTAAGGCCTTATAAGCATTGACTTACTTATTTAATTCTTACAGTTGCCTTGTAATGTAGGAGCTATTATTATTATTATCTGCATTTTACACGTGAAGAAACTAAAGCATAGAAAAGTTAAATAATCTCCATAAAGGTCCCTCAACAAATAAGTAAATAAATGCAGTGGAGACAGGATTGGATCTTTGGCTGATAGATTCAACCTCTAGAGTATATTGCTATATGTAGCATGCCATGTACTGTAATGTCACTTACCAGAATCAGCGTATATGTAGAGTTGGGTAGAAACTTAGAGATATTTCCAAATCCTCTCTTTTATTTTATGGATGAGAAAACAAAATCTCAGAAAGTTAAAGTGATTTGTTCCAGGTCATTGTGCAAGTTTCTGGCAGCAATAAAATTCGGATCCATGATTCCTCAGAAAATGTACTTATAGTTCCACATTTTAAAAATTTCTTAAATTTTGAATTATTATCCATAAAATCCAAGTTCAGGAAATGTTTTCATATTCTAACACATATGCAAAGTGATTAGCTCACGCAGCGGATACTCAAAAATATTAGTACTTCCCTTGGCATTTTTCACTAAGATGCTTTCTCTTTTTATTCATTATTCAGAAGAATTAAAAAAAATACTTGACCTCTATCCAGTACACCCTCTCAAAACTCTCTCTTCTTGGCTTCTTTTGATTACTTTCCACCTCTAAAAAGCTCACGTTCAGTCTTCTTCAAGGTTTCTTTTCCTTCACCTCTTCCTTAATGCTAATGTTTCTAGATGTTGTCTTCCATTCTTCTCTCTTCCCAGTCTATACACCCTCCCTGGACAATTTCCTCCTGTCTATTGCTTCATCTACTTCCTGTGTGCCAATGAGTTAAAAAAAAAAACCAAACTCTATCTTGAGGTAAGACACCTCTCCTGAGCTACAGTCGTACAGTTTAAACTGCCTACTATTTATCTAGATGTCATCCTCTCTGAGGTTTAGGGACAATATGGTTCAATGTAGAACATTTGAGGGGATGGTGGTGTTGGCAGATGTTTGTGTGGGACAGCTGAAGTTTCAACCGAGTTGTCTGAAATGGATCACCTGTCCCCCTGACATTTAACAGCAAAGCAGACTAATTCAAGACTACAGAGATGTCCAGGAGGTTAGCCTGCCCTGTTTACAGGTAGGATCCAGAACTCACCATTTCAAAGATTTATTTTAAAGCCTCTATTTTAGGATATAAAAGTCTTTTCTTCTTCTTTTATTTTTTCCTAAGCAAACTATATATTTATATGGATGAGCAAGTGTACGTGTATTTATACATATATCAATACATATACATGCATACCTATATACACACATATACATTTGTATACATAATAAACATTCATATGTGCATACATATACATATATACATTTCCCCCCTTCTCGTAGAATGGTTGAAAGGTAGCAGAGTGGGGTGGGAGTGGAGGCCACGACATTCACATATTTATTTGTAGCATGAAAATATTTATCCGACTGCGTAAGCACTTTGCAAGAGTGAAATGTTTATCAAAGTGTTCACAGATTGTGCCATGCTGCTATGAAATCATCCTAATGTGCCCAGAATCATCCCAACTACCAGGTATTCATATGCCTCCTGCAGATCTTTCTACAGGGGCATGTCGTTGAGTGAAGTGTCTTCCTTCTGTCCGCCTGCCTTTCCAGATGCAGAGCCATCCGGAAGCCGCATGGTTGGAGCAGTTGTCTGGAGACAGCGAACAGCAGGCAGAAGGCTGCACTTTCCTGGTGAAGAGCAGAGTAAACTCCCACTGCTGCCACAGTGCTTTAGTCCACAGGGATGGAAATGTTCCCTTCCAGGTGAGGTTTAGCACATAGATTTAGTTTTATATTTTATGAGGGTATTAATTCTGAGTCAGATTTTCATTTTTACTCTGTGGCGGTACAAATTCCTAAATTCAATTTCCTATAGGCACAAGATATATTACCTTGGTTTTACCATACTCTGGATATGGAAAAACATAAAAAGGAGGGAGACAGGTTTTTATTTCTACTTCCCACTCAATTTATCAATGACCCTTCCCACCCTAAAATAGAATTGTCTTAATATTAGTATTATTTCAAATTCCCCCTGCACGTGGATCATTGCCTATAAAATTGAGGGCTTAATTCGTGCTATTATTTAATAAAATTCAGAAAACTGCATGTATAAATTCTATAATTAAAGATCTCCATGAATTAGCATTTGTTATCTGTATATAATTAAAACTTATCTCTTCCTCAAGTTTTCAATTTTTACATATAACATTTTACGTTAACTTTAAAAAGCTTGAAATCAGTGTAGTGTAGTAGAAAGGGTATGAGACACACAAAGCTTGGAATTTTAAACTTCTTTTGCATTTAGTAACTGTGTGACCTTAGCCAAGTTACTATTTTTTAGCTTTAGTTTTCATATCTGTAAATTGGTAATAACAATGCCTACATCTTGGGATTAAATTCAACACCTTCTAGAGGTTAGTTCAGAGCCTCTCACCACCTCTAGGACATGTCAGGGAGGGTGACATGAATCTTCATCCTGTTCAGTATGGCTGGACTACAAGGGAGAGAGATGGCTTTTGTGCCAGTGAAGCAGGAGCTCTGCAGGTAGGAGTAATAGTCATTGGACTTAGCCTTGGTTCTTCAGGTCCTAGCAGTGCTCAGAATCTCTCCTCTGCTAGTCTCTGAAGCTCTCCCACGCACTGACCCCTCTAGCACTGCAGATCCCCCCTCCTTGCTGATCCCAATAGATTACTAGTTTTCACGAACGGTTTTGGATGACGGTGCAGATGCTCCTCTTTACTCTTTCCAGGTGTCCCCCACAGCAAGAGGGGAAGATGATGCAGATAAAACCAACTTGTAAGAAACACGCCAAAGCAGTGTGGTTGTTTTGTTGCAAAGGGATTTTGTTAATGTGGGATGCACTGAAAACAAACACTCTCTAGATTGTTGCCAGAAAAGAGAAGCAGCAGGCTGAGCCCCAGTTGTAAATTAATAACTGAAAAGCTGTCCTGCAGAGAAAGAGGCATCCAGACTCTGCTCTGAGCTTCAACCTCTCTCAGGTTTCCTTTTTGTAGGATAGAGCTGGAGGGCGATTTTCATGGTAGCAAGACAAAAGAAGTATAAACAGCTCAGCTATGACTCAGCTTACCTTCCTCCTTGACCACAGGGCACAAAAATGGTGGATTCTTCAAAGACTTAGAAGGACCAGAGACGGAAAATCTGTAAAGAAAATTCTTCTCTAAAAAAAAAAAAAAAAAAAAAAGTTACAGGGCCTGATCTACAAAACTGTCGGTCTCTGATTTTAAATGTCTCCATAGCACAAGGCTTTTTAATCTGGATGATGTGGGCTATAAAGAAGGTGATAGATGACTCACCCACCCTGACAAATTGGAGCTGATGACTCCGTGTCCTAAATAAAACCAGGAAAGATAAAAAGATGAGAAAGGTAAGGCCACATTACTTCACTGCAGGAGCTTAGGAAGAGGATGGAGGCACCAACATCTCGGTGAATTCTTTTTCTCATGGTAGCCACTTGTGTTCTCATTGAGCCCCAAGACCAAGGAGCAGACAGATCAGAAAAGCGATTTCTCATCCCACTCTATTCAGCATTAATGGCATAAAATCCCATTAGTGCACTCTAGGGGTTCATTTCAAAACAGACAACGGCCTCTGAATCAGTCTGCCGTGCATAATCATCTGGCAATAGGGAAATTACACAATCAAAAATTTAGCGAAGCACCATGAAAGGCAGCTATGTGAGGTCATACCCATTCTTCTTTTGTGCGGATGAGAGGAATCAGTTTAAGGCCAGCAAGATAGATTTTTGCTTCCGAGCTGAAGTCTCATGATCAAGCCAGGAAAGAGATCCTATATTCTTTTAGAAGAGAAAGTAAGAGGAAGGAGTTTTATAATTATTTTATAAACAGATAAAAATAATTTTACCCTCCTTAGATGCTCCTTTGTTCCCAACCAGCCCTTTTAAAGAAAACCCTCCCACATTCCCTTCTATTACAATCAAGTCCAGGAGGATCATCCTTTGTCCCTGTCTTCCACCTGTACTCTCTCCTCAGCTTGCTAGGCCTGCTTTTCCAGTATTTTGTCAGACTTTATTGCATGAATTTCCTTCAAATGCATGTCTGGTAGCAAAATATCATCATCATGCATTTCAGTCTTTATTTTCAGATACATTTATTGTTACATTTATACAACTCCTTTCTGTTCTTAACATGAATTCATATAGTACATTATCTCTATTCCTGCAACTGGGGTGTAACAAATTCTATCAGGATTCTCTCAAATCCTTCTTTCTCTTTCTATTCTCACAGCCATCACCCAGCTTAAAATCTTATTATGCCAAGCGAAGGTTATTGCCATCTTCATTCTGGTCTTTGTATATTCAGTTATTTTTTTCTTCAATTTCCCCTGCTGCTACAGTAATCTTGTAATAGCAATTATCGGTTTAACTCTCTTTTGCTTAAATGGCTTAAATGATTGGCTTAAATAAATGAATTAAATTATTTATCATATAAAAAAAGCCCTTCAGCCTAGCATTTACAGCCCTCGATGTAAAAGGCCCAAGTTACCTTTTCCTAACCCTCTTTTTATCCATCATTTCCCACCTGCCTCTATATTTCCTTCTGCAAAAGCTCTTTGAGCTCACTATGCCAGATCTTCCTGAGTAGCCCTAGGCTCCAGCCATCTGACCACAGATGATTGGACAAGGGGTAGACAACTGACCTGGGGAGACAACTGACCCAACTAGACCTATCAGATTCTCTGTCCAAGGAATTCGGATTTAGGACACAACAACTCAGTTGGTTTTGTAATATTACTGGGCTTAGATAGTAACATGGATGCAAGAGTGTGTGGCTGTCACTTTGCCACAGCTACTTGGGGCCCATGGATGCTAAGAACTGGATAAAAGGAGCACTCTTCAGAGAGAAGCACGTAAATGGAGCCAAAATCTAGAAAACAGCAAAACTAAGAGGCCCAGAAACAGAGAGAGAGAGATTAAAAAGTAGATGCCTTGGTTCTTGAAGGCATACCTGCTCTTAGTTCTACACAAATATGAGGTTTGGCCGGTCTTCCTGTTCTTGGGTTCCATGAAGTACTCTAGTACTTAGACTAAATACCCTTTAATTTAAGCTAGCTTGAGTGAATTTCTATTTCTTGTAACAGCCCCTGACTCATAAATAGTCCCTAGGGACAGCCAGATTAGCCTTCTTGCCAGGCCTGAAATACGTCTTGCCATTTCTCACACCACCATCTGTCAGAAAGGCCCTCAACGTTCATTTTCTCACATTCCTAACCATTTGTTTCAATGTCATTTCTTTTATCTACACTTCTGTAATTGCCCTCATCTCAAAGATAGAACAACTTTCAGCAATTCTGCAATCTGAAAGTGCCAAGAGAATTTCAGGAAAGAACTTCTGATCTATTGGATCTTTACATAAATAGTTCAGGGGAGGAAAACTAGGACAGTCCTCTGTTTTGTTTCAGAAGAAGGAAAAAACCCTCTCTCACTTCTACTTAGGGGCAAACCAATTCAACAAATTAAAAGACTTCTGGGGCATTGAACTAAGTCTTCCATCTTCAGTCCCCATTTGGCTAGTGCCTTGACCTTACCCCCTGCCTCTCTACCAAGACCCCATTTTTCCCTTACTTTAATGATGTAATCCCATGACCCCGGTTTAGCGGTGGGTGATACAACCTCCCTGGGTGGACTGGAGGGGTCACCCTGTTCCCTCTCCTCCTGTGTCATGTGGCCCAAACTGGCCTCTTCTGACTGCCAGTTGACATTGAATTTTCCACCCACAGTCACCTCAGGGTCTCTTTCATTAGCATTAGTGTTCCATGTGCTCCTGTTTATTGAGTATATAGTGCTTTTGGATATTTTCCCCAGATGATTCAAGCTGAAACTCATTTTCCCCCCTATTTTCACAGATCCTGTTTTGTACTATTTGTACTGTTTTGTACTGCAGAACAATTTTTTTTCCTCTTATCTTGTGTATTAGAGGAGCCTGCTGAATTATGGGCTTCAAGTGTTTTGCAATTATAATGTGCACCAGTGTTGAGGCAGGTTGTTGTAGTAATTTCTCCAACATCAGAGGTCTCTGTTGAAGAAGTCTCATTTGACAGCAAATATTGTTTGGATCCTAAGAGTCACTATATTTGGAACTTACTTTAAAAAATCACTTATACATTGGTTAATTCAAGTTTTATTTTTATCAGTCTCTTCAAGATGTCTTTAATTCTGTAGAAATCATATTAAAGATTTCTGATATGATTCTACCACTTGTTCTATTTGGGGGCTATTCCCAACCATTATAGACCCTGACCCTTGCTAATCAGTGTCGAGTTGATATGTCATTCCTAAACACTTCTCCTTGACTTCCTGGACTTGGGAACCTGACTTTCTAGTCACATGGCACCTGCTAGACCATGCTTCCTTCTAATCATCCTGTTCCTGAAACTTCCAATGCTCTGTTATAACCAAATTCTTTCCTAAAAAATAGTCATGCAATACATATATTAGTCAAATCTAAGCAGACCTTTCTTCTTAATCCCCTGGAAGCAAGATTTCTATTACAGCAAGATAGAATGTCCACCATAGCTGGACATTCAATCCAAGCTCAGCCATTCATCCTTGTTTCTTTTGGAAATTTGAACAGGATTAGGAACATCATTTTTATATGCCTATAGGAACAAATTAGTGGAGAGCAAACATTTGATGAATTAGGAGAGAGAAAAGGGAACTTGCTGGATCAATGTCTTTGAACAGACAAGAATGAATAGAATCTAATCCACGAATTCAGAAATTAGCTTTGGATAAGAGTATGGGAATCACCTATTGTAACAGGAGGGAAGAGGTGTACGTAGGTACAGATGCTGGTAGATGATAGTGTAGTTGGATATTTTCCACTGACTGTTTCAGCTTCTTCAGGGAGGTGGGAAATAAGTCATCAGGTGAGACAAAGAGATGTTGGAGGCAAGAAAAGAAAAGATCTGAATAGTTGTAGAGGAGCTTGGGAGCAAGAAGTGAATCACACAGTTTGATTGCTTGCTATTGGTGAGAGCCCGCTTCAGATTCAAGATCATAAATGTAAAGTTAGTGTGGCTGTGTATTTTTCTCTAGTTATGTTCAATGGCACAGGTGCGGTTTGGAGCAAACACAGTTAGATTCCAGCATGGAATTTAACTAAGCATGTACAAGGAAACAAAAAAAGTGGAGAGTTAAGAGAGTGATTTTAATGGCTGAAGAACTTAGGTGGGTAAAGAGAAGAGTGTGGGTAACAAGGGGGCAGGAAGCAATAACAGAGTGGTAGGATCCAAAATCTGGAGATTCACCAAAGCAAAGCATTGTTCAGATTGGGATACTAGAGGAAATTCAGCCAGAAATTTAGAAAATGAAGGTCAGAGAATGGGAGGCAAGAAGATAAGGTTCTTGAGGTTCTGCAGTTATTGGTAATGAAAAATAATGGGAGAATAAGTGATTGAGGTTAGGGAAGAACAAGATATCTTGGAGGGAGAGAGTTAAAAAATACTGAGAGGTGAAGGTATTGGAAGGATCATCTCAATGCATAAAGAAATCATGAAGAGGGACTTCCCTGGTGGTGCAGTGGTTAAGAATCCACCTGCCAATGCAGGGGACATGGGTTTAAGCCCTGGTCTGGGAAGATCCCACATGCTGTGGAGCAATGAAGCTCGTGTGCCACAACTACTGAGCCTGCGCTCTAGAGCCTGTGAGCCACAACTACTGAGCACATGTACCACAACTACTGAAGCCTGTGTGCCTAGAACCCATGCTCTGCAATAAGAGAAGACACCTCAATAAGCCCGCGCACCACAACGAAGAGTAGCCCTCACTCACCACAACTAGAGAAAGCCCACATGCAACAATGAAGACCCAATGCAGCCAAAAAAAAAAAATTTAATAAAAGAAAATAATGTTTTTAATTGCTTATTAAGAAATCATGAAGAATAAAGGCAATCATATTATTAGAGAGAGTTACAATAAGCCAAAAGTACAAACACTCAAGAAAGGAGGAGAAAATGGCTTAGGTGTTGGTAGATGTAAAGGGTAATGGAAACTATAACCTAATGTCATGGGATTCAAAGTTGGGAGAGTTTCAGAGAGAAGGAAAAGAGAATGGTCTAAAAGTGGCAACGGGGAATAGCTGCTCAAAATGATTAGACAACCAAAGCTTATTGAGCTTATTAATTGCTAGGCATAGTCTTAAAGACACTAATATGTTTTAACTCATTTAATCCTCATAACCATTCAATGAAGCAAACACTATTACTACCCCTGTTTTAAGGATGAGAAAATCAAGAGCCAGAAATATAAGTTGCCCATGGTCATACAGGGAGACAGGTTCTAGGGGATGTGCTTTTTTTCTTAAAAATATTTAAAAAAGCTTTTCATTTATAAATAATTTTAGACTTACACAAAAGATGCTGAAATAGTACAAAGAGTTTCCATATTCCCTTCTCTTGGCTTGCTCTAATGTTAACATCTTGCATAACCATAGCACTCTTATGAAAAACTGGGACATGAATGTTGGTAGAATATTACTAACTAAACTACAGACTTTATTAGGATTTAAGCAATGCTTACCCTAATGTCCTTTTTCTGGTCCAGTATTGGATGCAGGATCACATATTGCCTTTAGTTTTTGTGTCTCCTTAGTGTCCTCCAATCTGTGACAGATTCTCATTCTTTCCTTTTCTTTCATGAACTTGACACTTTTAAAGAGTCCTGCTCGGTTATTTTGTAAAATGTCTCTCAATTTTGGCCTGTCTATTGTTTTCTCACACGTAAATGGAGGTTATGCCTTTTGGACATGAATATCACAGAAGTGATGGTGTATCCTTCTTAGTACGTCATTTCAGGGGGTACACAAAGTCCATATATCTTATGACTAGTGATGTTACTCTGGAGCACTTGGCTAAGGTGATGTCTGTTAGACTTCCCTACCATGAAATTACTGTTTTTTCCTTTGTAATTGATAAGTATCTTGGGAGATGTACTTTGAGACTATGCAAATATCTTGTTTCCTCTCAACAAAGGATCTGCTCTTACCTACCATTCTATATTCCTGTAATCAGAATAATTTTAGTGGGGAATCAGGAACATGTTCATAGAAAAGAGGACATTTGATCTAAATCAGATGCTAGATTTTTTTTTTTTTTTTTTTTTTTTTTTTTTTTTGCGGTACACGGGCCTCTTACTGTTGTGGCCTCTCCCGTTGCGGGAGCACAGCCTCCAGACACGCAGGCTCAGCGGCCATGGCTCACAGGCCCAGCCGCTCCATGGCATGTGGGATCCTCCCATTCCGGGGCACGAACCCACGTCCCCTGCATCGGCAGGTGGACTCTCAACCACTGCGCCACCAGGGAAGCCCAGCTGCTAGATTTTAATAGGCAGAAATAAGAAGGAAGAGTGTTCCTGGCTGAAGGAACAGAATCAGCAAAGTCTCAGAAGTCTGAATGTGCCTGTTGCATTCTGTGAGACTGGTGTGTAGACTGTATGTGTGGAGAAAGTGAGAAATGAGGCATAAAAGACATAGGAGCCTAGATCGTCCATACCTTGAATTTTCTGCAGAAGAAGTTGGACCTTTTCCCATGTGCCTAGTATTCTTCAGTTTCCAACCAATTGTGATTTGGTGGGGGAGGGGAGAAGTCATACTTTTTAGAGCTTATATTTTCATCTGTAAAAGGACATTCGATAGTCTCTAAGGCATCTCTCACTCATGAAATTTTATGATTCTATGAATGGGTAACATATTGATTCTTTCCATGCCATTGTATACATAGCTTAGTGGTTTTCAAAAATCTACCCCCTGAGACCACTTTCTCTTTTCCTCTCATGAAATCATACTCATAATTTGAGCTGCTTCGGCTGAAAAGGATGCAGGAACTTATTAGCCAGATTCTCCTTCCCCATTCTCTACCATTGTCTCCAATCAAAAATAGGAAAAGAAAGGAAAGGATTTATCCGGGAGAATAATGGCCTCAAATTTGGACGTAGCTGCATTGACAGGATAACTGGATTTTTTCTTTCTTTAATCAGATACAAAATATAGGATTAGCTGTGAGGATTCCCTCCCTTTACTGTACAGTCCTCCATGGGTAGGTGGCAATAAAATTAGAGGCCAGGAACAGTTCCTTCACCTGGTACCATGAATTTAAATAATTCTAAGATGGTGATAGACAGAAAAGAGGAGAACAATTTACAGAGGATAATTGGAAAAGCAGGGAGGGATGTCAATAAGTTGACAGGAAATATAAAAAGCATTGGTTCTGCCGTGAATTTAGAGAGCCTTCAGAAAGGTCACCTTGATCCTTCCCTTAAGCATTAGGAAAGAAAAAGAAAGGGGTACTCAGATTAGCCGTTAACAGGGCTTCCTATATCTGCTCAATTCTATTAGTGAATGCAGCTTTGTAGCCAGGCTATATTGATAAAAATAATTTTACATTGCCTCCTTTTTATTACTAAATGCTGTTATGCTTTACGAGAGTCCCAGACTGATGTTAAAATTCCAGATCAATGAGAGACAAATTGTGATGGATTGTCACTAGGTTCTTGATGTTCTCCGTGAGCCTATTCTGTAATGACTCTCTGTGTACTGGGTGGTGCCTTTGATGACTCTCTGCTGTATATTATATACAATTATACAACAATTTTGAAACCTAACCAATTTAGTGGACTTGTTACATTAGACCGCTTGTCTTATATTAAAAATTAGTCAATAGTTTGTGTGAGTTTAACCATTCTAATTTTTCCAAGTGTATTATCATAAATAACATCATAGTTTTTGCTTTCTGGGTTATCAGTATCAGGGATATTTTATTTTACATCTGCATTACTCCAGGAAAGATTTAAGATGGCTTCAAGGATACATGCCATACATCAAGATAAGGTAAATTAGAAGCAAATGAGAAAGAGAAAAGTTAAACAGTGTGTCAGGACACAAATTAGAATCAGAAATGAAACTAATGCAAGAACAGATTCCTATTCTAAGTTTTCTAGCATCCATTCATATAAATTCTAACACTATAAGGGCTTAGGAAACAAGTTTTTCTTAGCGAAGAGTAGGTTTATTTCTTAGACTATAAAAACATTTCTCCTGAGGGTTTTTACAAAAAGGATGCCACATTATCAGAAACAAATTCCTCAACAATATTCTCATGTTTGAGGCACTGCATACTGTAGGGCTGCTTCTTAAAAAGTCCCTCAAAAAAAAACAAAACTCGTGGTATCATAACAGATACAATGTTGAAAAAGCTACTCTAGAGGGCTTGGAAAGGGGTTGGTAATACAAAATCCATCAAGTTAGCAGCTCTGTTGGCTTCATTTAATCCAGAGGCAGAGTTTTACAGTGTCTGGAGAAATGGATGTACTACAAACCATCAGGCTTTACCTGCTCTCTCAGCTAAACTTGTGATGGCTATTGGGCAGCAGTCATGCTACAGTCAGGGACACTGTTCATTGAAGGGAACAGAGACCCATATCACTGGTACAAGAAAAGGATGTAGGGATACAGAGAAGACTCCTGCAATTTAAATATGAGAAATAAAGAACAGCTGGGCTTTGTGGGAAATGTATCTGGGAACTGCAAAGAAACAAAGGCAGCTGATGTACCTAGCTCTTTCTCTGGGCTTACCTTGTCATCTCCACCAATTTTATTTCCATTTTGTATCCGCTGTTTTCTTCTCTCTGGAGAGGCTTTTCCACCATGGCCCAAAGCAGCTACTCCAGCCCTCAGAGTTAATAACTCAGCATCCACGGATGATAAACATCATTCACTTGAATTGCCCAAACCCAAAATCCCAGGAAAGGAACCTGACCCAGATCTTCTCTTTGACCCACCACAGGCAGCTGTCCAGTGTTCAAAGGTTAGAAATGACCTCTGAATCAAGTGTTTCTTGGTCCAAAGGCTGTGTCTAGAGGCGTGGGGACACTTGGTACAGATCTTAGGTGTGACACTTCAGCATAAGAGTTATAAGTGTGGAGAGGTTCCAAAGGTGACCAGACCATCACTCAAATGTGGCATGCCACCTAGCTAGCCACGCTTCTTAAGAAAATAGCCTATTGCTTGGTCATGTGGGTTGGGATGTCTTCTAGACAGGGCAGGTTGGTCCAAACTTATTCAGAAGAATCTCTTGGGGGGGGGGGGGGGGGAAAGAGATTTATCTCCTGGTTCTTTTCCATCTTGTTTCCTCTTAGTCAAAATTAGCCCCAGAGGGTAGTAGTTACCCCACACTTACAATTTATGTTACCCAGGTGCTGCCGTGCCCTGCAGCTTCATTTAAGTACAAAAGCATCAGGAGTAGCCCCAGTCCTGACACATATTTTTATCATCATTCAGTCCTTAGCCCATTTTTCCAAACTAGATGCCCTTTTCGTTGTCTGGTTATGTAGAGAGAAAGTGCCTTATGTCCAAAGGGAATTGGTGTACAGTCTTTGCCCATCTTACCTTTTTTGCTGTACCTTCTGCCTGTTTTAGCTGCAGTGTGGGTAATAGAGGTAAGGGTGGGGAAAGAGGTCACAGATTCACTGTTCCTTTCTCATCCCTTCTTGGTCATACCAAAACCCAGGATAACTTACTTGTTTAATGGCACATTTTCTAACATTTAGGATCAACCTTTCTATCTGTTAAAATATTTTAAAATAAATAGGTCTATTCAGTTAACCAGTGGTCTCTAAAGTAGCACAATACAAGCTGATTCAACAGAGTGCAAAAAAAATATTACAATTTCTATTTGTATATTTTTCTTTCACTTTTTAAAAAGATTTATTATTTTAAATTATATTTTAAATTATGTACTACACATTAGTACAGAAATGCAACTACATATAAATATACATGTTTGAGGGTACATGCTCAAGTTATTTTCTAGATTGGGTACATGATCTAAAGTTTAGAGCCCACTGATGTTGAAATCCCAATGAACGGGCATTACAGTATGGTTTTTATATCTAGAGAAAGATGAACAGTTCCCATTTTGGGCCTGTGGCCAATTCTGCCTCTAATGTCTTCATAAAGATCTGGTCCCATAGCACATTACACTATTCAGCACATTATGCTTTCAAACCACTCACCCTTTTTTTTTTTTTTTTTTTTTTTTGCGGTAGGCGGGCCTCTCACTGCTGTGGCCTCTCCCGTTGCGGAGCACAGGCTCCGGATGCGCAGGCTCAGCGGCCATGGCTCACGGGCCTAGCCGCTCCACGGCATGTGGGATCTTCCCAGACCGGGGCACGAACCCATGTCCCCTGCATCGGCAGGCGGACTCTCAACCACTGCGCCACCAGGGAAGCCCCACTCACCCTTTATTTAAATATTTATTTCATATGAAACACTGGGAGACAGATTGGATTATGGTCATTTATTTATGTGTTTAATTTTGAATCAGAAAGTTTGAAACAACAAGTCCATAATCAACCCAGGGTGAGGACCAACCTCTGAGTATCAGCTTATATCAGCTTACAGTGTTCCTTGGTATCCTTTGAGCAGGGAACCAGAAAGGCAGGCATCTGTTTTTCGTGACCACTCCATTAGATAATATGTACCTCATGCCTTGGAATTATAGCATATAGGCCCTTCATGTGTATTAAAATTCTTAATATATGCAGATGGTCAACGATTGCTGAACTGGGTGAGGCTGAGAGCCAAGTGGACTCAAGGATCACTATTTCAGTGGTGTGTAAGGGACTGGAGATAGAGGGCTATGGGTATGGGAAGAAAGGAAGGGCTCTGATATTTAGGTGAATACTTTCCATTTTATTCTTACAAAAATACTATAAAATTGGCATTAATATCATTAGACAAGTCACTCCTTTCCTAACAGCCTCAGGATTCTCATCCATATAAGGTTACCTTGCAAGTAAGTAGTAGAGTTAAGATTTGAACCCATGACTCTGACTCCAAAGCCCATGCATTTTCTGCCATGGCACCTTTCCTCTCAGTAATTTAGGTCTGCTCAGAAACCTCATGTTGACACCCAGGATAGTGCTCATAAATATAGATATTATGAACTTAATACTTAGTAAGATTCATCTTTTTTATTAGCATTTTGGCTACTGTGCAGAGAGTGGATTAGAAAAGGAAAAATGGAAGCAGGAAACCAGTTAGAAAGCTCTAGCAGTGGATCAGGCTTGTGTTTTGCAGGTGGCAACAGAGTTGAAAATATTTAAGATGTGTTTTGGTGATAGAATTGACAAAGTGAGTTGACGGGATGAAGGAAAGAGAGAAATTAGGATTGACACCTAGATTTTTGCCTTAAGAAATGGGGTGGATCGAGGGTCAATTCAGAAATGGAGATGTCTGCAGGTAGATCAGCTCGGTGCTTTGTGACTGACTGGAGGGGTGGGATAGGGAGGGTGGGAGGGAGACGCAAGAGGGAAGGGATATGGGAACAGATGTATATGTATAACTGATTCACTTTGTTATAAAGCAGAAACTAATATACCATTGTGAAGCAATTATACTCCAATAAAGTGGTAAAAAAAAAGAAATGGAGACGTCTGGAAGAGGGGCAGACTGTGAAAGTTTAGAGTGAAGGACAAAATTAAAGTACAATTTTCAACATGTTAAGCATCATTCAGCATCACAGTTGGTGGCTGCTGGCCTTTTCTGAATTTGCCACTTATGCCAGACAGATGGCAATAGGCAATATTTCTTATATCTTATTTTTTTGGATGGCTCCTGAAGCTGATATTGTATTTATCTTGTAGGACTTTAGTGAACCATCCTTGTCTTAATTTCCGTTGAAAGGCCTGGACTATGTGACTCCATCCAAGTTGGCCTGTCATCTTCTCTGGAGTCCATGCTCTGAAATCACCTAGAGCACTTTCCTCCTTCCTGATCTCTCTCCCACTGAATCTCCATAGCCCCCAAACTAGGAAAGTAACCTGATAAGTATCTGGAAAGTATATTGTTGGAGTCCATGCTCTGAAATCACCTAGAGTACTTTCCTCCTTCCTGATCTCTCTCCCACTGTATCTCCATAGCCCCCAAACTAGGAAAGTAACCTGATAAGTATCTGGAAAGTATATTGTTGGAGCCCATAGATCTGTGATTTATTTTTGAATATTCAAAATGCACTGCTTTCTCCCAAGCAAAAAATACAGTGAACTTTATGCTACAATCATAAAGACTCCTATATATTTCTGGTGGCTTTGTGCTATGTCTGCCTGGCTAAGATGGAACCACATTTCCAAGAATTCCCTCATTTCCAGGTTATGGCTGGCCACAAGAGAAAAGTGTATGATATTTTGAAAGCAGAAGAGAAGCACAACCATGCTTCTGCTTTGAAGGTGGATGCAGGACCAGGTGTGGTTACAACTCACACAGGTTGGTGCCGGTCTGCTGGCTCACCTTGCTGGCCTGGGGTGCCTTCAGCTCCTGTCAGCTTCTTTGAATCCTGGGCTAAGTGTGTGTACAGCTCTGTGAGGAAGAGCGTCGATTTATCCTGAAAGTCACTCTGATGGGGACCATGGAAAACAGGCAAGGGTCCCAGTTTGTCCCTGCTCTACCCATTTCACATACATCTACCCTTCCTGACCTGCTGAGTCCCAAGAGCAGATGCAGAGACAGTGGACTGCTTAACTCCTTCCCATGATTACATATATATGGGGATAATATTCATACTAATCACCTGTATAATAAATTCCTGATTCTGTGTCATTGACGGTGGTTCTGCTTCTCCAATAGAACCGTAACTTATAAATACATAGTGCAGTGCTGCATAGCTAGGGTTTCTATACAGTATAAAAGATTACTAATTTTTTTACACTACCATTTTGATTTATGTATCAGATCACAATGTTTTTACCTCTATGTTTAAGCCTAAAATTTTCTATGGATTTAAATAATTATAAAAGAGTACTTAAATTCCTTTTTAGTATTTCTCAGATTATTACTATGTCAAACCATCAAGAAACAAAAATGTTTATTTTCATAATTAACGTACATTAATTTTGTGCATTTTATTTGCTTTCAAATAAATTTTAAATTTTACTTATGCCTGCATAAAGCTGAGATGGTTTGCCCTGTATAAATGCTTTCTTAGTCCTTAAAAAATACTAGAGGCCACATTTATGGTAGTCTGACACTTTAAATAATGTCCCATTGCCCATTTCATTCAATAAATTTCCATTCAACAGCATTTGTTGAATACTTACAATATGTCCAGATCTATGAATTTCTATGAGAGATTCAAAGAAATATGACATAGTTCTTGGTCTCATGAAATTTATAATCTAATAGTTTCCTTTTTATGCTTAATATGCAGTTTTAATTTTTCAACACTTTTCAGTTTCCAGAAAACTTTGAGTTTAGTACAAAGTTATTTTTTCCTCTGAGTCATTAGAGAATGTTACCAGCACAGTGCTTCATAATCCCTGAGTCCGTTATTGTATATTTAAAAAAAGTCTTCTGCAGAACCACACTATAATCATCAAATCAGGAATTAACATTGTTACTTTACTCCTATCCTATTTTCAGATCCCACTCAAGTTTTACCAATTATCCTAACATTGGTTTTTATAGAAAAATATTTAGTTCAGAACATGTGTTGCATTTAGTGATGATGTCTCTTCAAGATTCCTTCAATCTGGAATAGTTCCTCAGTCTTTCCTGGTTCATGACCTTGATCATTTTGAAGACTGTAGGCCAACTATTTTGTAGAATGCCCCTCAGTTTGGGCTTATCTCTGTTTCCTCATGATTATGCTTATCACAGAAGTGATGCTGTGCCCCTTCTCTGCATCCTATCAGGAGTCCATGATTTTTTTTTTTTTTTTTTTTTTTTTGCGGTACGCGGGCCTCTCACTGTTGTGGCCTCTCCCGTTGCGGAGCACAGGCTCCGGACGCGCAGGCTTAGCGGCCATGGCTCACGGGCCCAGCCGCTCCGTGGCACGTGAGATCTTCCCGGACCGGGGTACGAACCCGTGTCCTCTGCATCGGCAGGCAGACTCTCAACCACTGCGCCACCAGGGAAGCCCAGGAGCCCATGATTTTGATTCACCCCATTACTGATGATGTCCACTTTGATCCCTTAATGAAAGTAGTGTCTTCCAGACTTCTCCACTGCACAGTTCCTCTTTTCCCTTTATGATTAGTGAGTATTCATGGTGTGTGTGGGTGTCACAGAGGTGGGATAGGGGTTACCCTGAAACTATGTAAATATCTCCCTCCTCGTTAAAATTTCAATTTATTCATTGATTTATTTATATCAGTGTGAACTCACCTATTTTACTCAGCCATGTGTAATCTGTTGCTATCATACTTAATTTTAATGTTCACATTATCCCATATTTTGCCAGTGATAGTGCTTTCAAGCTGGCTTCTGACCTTTTCCTATATCTCTCCCGTTCTTTGAGCTTTTTTTAAAAAAAATTTTGGACACAGTAAAATGCTCCAGGTTTATTTTATACTTTCTCTGCCCCAACTCTGGAATCAGCTATCTCTCCAAGGACCCTGGTTCCTTTTACTGGAGAATGGTATTTAGAAAACAAGTTCCGGGAACTAAGTGAGCTCATTACTTTGTGGTGTTGCTGCTCTTAGCGGACAGTGTTAGGATCATGGCTGTGTGCACACACATACCTGTGCATACATTTACATCTACATTTATCTACTCCCATCTATCTATCTATCTAGTTATCTATCATCTCTATTTGTATCTGCCTGTATCGAAAATTGAGTTCACACCAGTACCTCTGATTCCATCCTGTCACAGTAGAGTTCATTCTGTTTTCCCCCCCTCCCTTCTCTGACAATGAGAAACTTAGCTCCCATTACCCTCAATATGTTTATTTATTTGATCAATTCCCCTCTGTGTTACTACTTTCCCACTGCTGCCGCCACACTGTGACACTAAGCTTCAGGGCCTCTGACATGCACGGACACCTATGAATGCTGCGAGTTGCTGGGGGTTCTAGCACCTTCTGATGGGAAGGGAAAGCCAGGTCATAATTAGGACAATTTTGCATGTAAACATTTTTGGTAAATTGCTGGAAGAGATCTCAGAAGAAAACAACTTGAATGTTGGAGACTTCTATTATTTGCTGGGATTTTTTTCTCATTCTAAATAAACATTGACTTTCAGCAGCAAGTTTTTTAATAAAAATTGTATATTTTTGTCCTGAGAGAGGGTCCTCTAAACAGAATAAGATTAGCCACCCCAAATTCTAAACGTTTACTGTCAGCGGCTACTTCTTTAATAAAAATTTTATATTCTTTTTCTTAGATAAGGTCCTCTAAATTGAATAAAGTTTAGGCACCCCTAATTCTGGATTTTCCTCTCTATACTATGTATTTCAGGTGCCTTTTCTGATTTAGACATGGCCCATAGTTAATCTTTGAGGCAAGCATTGCGATTGTCAAATAAAGACATTGAACCTCTGACAACTTAGGTCATTTGCTCAAAATCACACGGCTTGGAATTTGAAGCCAGCTTTTCTGACGTCAAGTCCACTGCTCTTTCTAATATATCATACTCCCTCATGGATTATAAGCTTGATATAATGATGGGTTGGAGTTGAAGACCTACTCCTTTAGGGAGCAGACAGTTTTTTATGCTTGTTGAAACGTGAGTAGGGAAAATATCTTTGTTTTTTCTCCACTAGGCAGGAAGTGCCTGCAAAGTGTACAGATTAGTGTAGACCCTAGGGAGGAGTTGACAAACTACAGCCCACAAGCCAAATCTAGTCTGTTGTTGTTGTTTTTTTTCCCCTGACTGTTTTTGTACAGCCTGAGAGCTAAGCTAAGAATGGCTTTTACATTTTTTAATTGTTGAAAAAAAATTTTAAGAGTAATATTTTGTGACAAGTAGAAATGACAAGAAATTCACATTTCAGTGTTCATAAATAAAGTTTAATTAGGGCACAGATATGCTCATTCATTTATGCATTGTTTCATGCAATAATACAGAGTTGAGTAGCTGCAACAGAGACTATATGGCCACAGAGTCTAAAATAGATCTACTATCTGGCCCGTTCTGGAAAGTTTGCTGACTCCTGAACTAGAGTCACACACTCATCTGCATTTAAGACTGGGCACCACAATTTACTAGTTGTATGGCTGTGAGCATTTTATCTAGGTCTCCATGTCTTATTTTCCTCAGATAGAAAGTGGGGATAACAATGGTGTCCACTTCAATGGGTTATTATAAGAATCAAATTTAGGGCTTCCCTGGTGGCGCAGTGGTTGAGAGTCCGCCTGCCGATGCAGGGGACACGGGTTCGTGCCCCGGTCTGGGAAGATCCCACATGCCGCGGAG
Source organism: Hyperoodon ampullatus (assembly GCF_949752795.1). Lineage (NCBI taxonomy): Eukaryota > Metazoa > Chordata > Mammalia > Artiodactyla > Ziphiidae > Hyperoodon > Hyperoodon ampullatus. Next base: position 84,759,026 of record NC_136918.1, on the reverse strand, counting down.
CGGCTGGGCCCGTGAGTCATGGCCGCTGAGCCTGCGCGTCCGGAGCTCGTGCTCCGCAGCGGGAGAGGCCACAACAGTGAGAGGCCCGCGTACCGCAAAAAAAAAAAAAAAAAAAGAATCAGATTTAGCATAACAAGCCCTCTGTAAACGTTAGTGTTACAAATATATGGATGCTGGAAAAAAATTACATTTCTTTATTTGTCTAAGACAAATTAAATGAGTTCAGCTCCCACATATCAAAATTGGCAGGTAAACTTACCTCCATCATTCTTTGGGGCGGGGGCGGGGGCGGGGGGGGGCTTTCCACCTCCCTTGGGATCATACAAGAATCCCAGGGGATCAGGGGCCTCCCTAAAGAGGTTTCTTGTAGGTGATTCCCGTTCATCTCCTTGATCCAGCTCACATGGCCTAGCCGCAGGCAAGGAGCTCTGCTAGTGATTCCCCCTCCATTGCTAGCACGAGCCCATGGGACCTTCAACACAGCTTCCACACCTGGGGCCCCAGGTATCACAACACTCTTCTCTCCCAAGCTTTGGCCACCCCTGGGCAATGTGTGGAAGCAGAGTGCTGATCTATTTGTGATACCCTGTATCAGGCTGTACTTCCCAGGCTCCTGAATCCAACTCAGTCCTCAGATCAGCCATTCCCTTTCTCTTCATGAGAAAGGAGTCTCCTCATCGAGGCTCCTTCTTCTCTGATAGCTCAGTTCTCAACTTCTATGAGCCCTGAGTACACCAGGAGTCTCATGTTCAGATGCCTCACAAGGCCATGCAGGTGAAAAAACTGAGTGTAAGACAATAGGGCGAGGCAGGTACTGTGGCAAACTTGACCCTGCTCCTTGGTTCCCACCGATGGTTGCCTTTTAGGACCAGTGTCTCCAGATGTTCTACTTGTTCAAGGGAAGCTGTAAATCTGGCTAGTTTCATGAAAATTTCCATTACAAAAATACTTTCTGGAGGAAACACTCTGGAGGCTGAATTTCACCTAAAGGTAGCCAAATAACCCTAGCTTCTCTAAAAGTAAATAAGTAAGGCTTCTAGCTCCTCCGGAGGTAGGAAGACCCCAGACCTAACTACCTTCTTGGCAGGGAAAAAGTACCTCTCATACTCTCAACCTGAAACCACGGAAATAAGATAGAATTAATTTCTCAGTCAACGTTTTGTTGGCATATTGCTATTAGTTATTAACGTAAAAGCAGTACATGCCTGGCACATAGTTAGCTCTCAATAAATGTTTATTATTACTATTTTATTAATGGTATTACCCCTCTCCACCCTATTTTGGAATATTTTAGAAGGAGTGGAATCCCAGCAGGGCACCAGGAGTGCGTGTGTGTTTGTGTGTGTGTGTGTGTGTGTGTGTCGGGGGCTGACCTATGACGCTTTCACAGAGCTCCAATTCCAGCTACGAGGAGCCTGTAGGTTGACAGGTGGCGTTACCGCCACCTGCCGTCCAGTTCGCCAAACTGTCACTGCTCACAGCCGCACTCGCAGGGCAGGGCTGCCGCACTCGCAGGGCAGGGCTGCTCGCCGGGCTGGCCCCTGTGGGCTGCAAATCTATCTTCCCCTGCCACACACACACACACACACACACACACACACACACACACACACACACACACACACACACACACACACACACACACACACACACACACACACACACACACTCTGTAGGCCGGTCCATCACTGCCTGGCCCCCGGTGGCCAAACACACAACGCCGCCTTTTAGATTCCTCCTGACCTGGCGACAGGGGTGAAAGGTCCAGCTACCAGGGGAGGAGGACTAGAGGAAGCGCGAATGGGCGCGGGGGCCACAGGGGCCCAGACTGAGGGCAGCAAACAATTACGTCGGGGACACGCACGGCTGCGGGGGCGCCCAGCGGGCTCGCCCAGCTCTGCCTCTTTTCCTTCCCTTATCAGAGGCAGCGTGACTCACGCCTTTGTTTCTGGAAATGATATATCTGTACTAGCCCGAGGCGGAATTCACCCCGCCCGCACTCATCAGGAATTGCTTGCTTATTCGCAGCGCCCAGCTGTGCTCGCCGGAGAGGCGACCTTCCGAGCCCGCCTCCCCAGGCACTCTGGGGTGTGCTCGGCGGGGGCGCTCGCCCGTGGGCGCGCACCTCTGCCCCCTCGTGGCGGGTGCGAGCATCGCAGCAGCGCCTACCTACCGCCCACCTGCAGCCCCTGTCACCTCTGGGTGATTCTCAAAGGGAGCATTTTTACAGCTCCATTCAGCTGCTGGGCATAGGAGATGTGGTTCTCAGGTTAATTACTAATGAATGAGAAGGGTGTGTGTGTGTGTGTGTGTGTGTGTGTGTGTGTGTGTGTGTGTGTGTGTGAAGGAGGGAGAGAGAGAGAGAGAGTGATAGAAACTATAAGAGCATGTTTGTGACAGGATAATGGAGAGGAGAGAAAGGAATAGGAAGAATGAAGGAAATTAAGAAGCGAGAGAGGCAAAGTGACAGTGATGTGGGAATAGAATGACAGCAAAGGATGCAGGAAGAACGCGGGGAGCAACAGTTTGATGGGAAATGGGAGAGGACTTATGCATGAAAAAGAGGGGAGGATTTGACATCTGTGAGAGGTAAAGTTTCATTCTGGTGAAGTGAACCTCATGAACATTTCAATATACTTCTCTCCTATTTTACATCCCATTTTGTTTGGCAGCTGCTAGAAATGAGTTTCCATTTTTCTGTCTTGTTTTAGTATTCTCATGTCTCCCACATCACTAGATCATTAGAGGCAGAAACAATTATGTCATCCATTCCTGTCTGACAGAACCCCAGGTGCATGCGGGCTTATTAACGCCCGCCTTGCCCAGTGCCATCAGCCACATCTGCTTTTGTTATCTGATCCAGGTTTCATGCTCACTCTCTCTCCACTGACCTCTATGGGCTAGCTTGTCCTTTGGGAAATAGACCAGTAGCTGCTCAGAATCCAAATGTACATGACAAGCACTCTTGAAGAGGCTTCTGCCACCTACTCATCAACAAACAAAGCAAAGCCCAACAGCAACATATACCTTCAAAAATGAGTTCTTTTGAATCACATCTGTAACTCCTGACCTAATCCCTTTCATCTTCTCTAGAAGTACAAAAGAAGAAAGGAGATTTTGCGAGGTCTATGCTAACTATAGCTTGTACAAGTGGTGGGAAGGTTGAAAGGGATTTTCCCTATCCCAGTCTCAGTTACTATTTTGCCAACATTACCCAATCTTGTTCCAGATTTGGGGGATGGGGGTCACATTTAGAAAGCCTGGATAGGATGATTAAAAACTGTTTTGGCAGGAGATAACTCAATGCATATGGGCGTGGGCAGAGATGCCCAAACTCACTCACCACAACAAATGGTCTCATGAAAATGTTTTGGTCAGTACAGCTTATTTTGCCATGTGAGGAGTGGTTGTCTATCTGTATGATTGAATGGTGGGGCAGGGGGGAGGATGGCCATCTCATGGTCACTCAGAGGGAGTGCTCAGCAGGGTGGCCATCTTGGTGTTTGACCCTTATTCTGGAACATGCTGGGGACATTCTAGGAATGCACTTTGGAGATAAAATATTTCTCAGTGAGGTTAATGGATTGTGATGCAGATAAGAAATAGGAAGAGAAAAATGTTTTGGGCCCTCAAAGTGCAAACACTTTTCGTAATATGGTTATTATCAAATGGAGAGACATATTACTCTTGTCTCAATTTTTGAGGGTCAAAATATGCTCCCCAGGGCCAAGGCAAGATAACACTGTAGAGAAGCATGTTTTTCAGAACCATAGGTTTTTCAAAGCCATAGGTTTTTCAGAAACAGTCAACTATATATCTTCACATCATTAAATAATTGTTTAATTATCTTCCTAATATTTGAACATTTACATTTCACTTCCTCGGTTTCCTTTTCACTCCTTTTTGACAGCCCTTTCTGCTTGAATCTGCTTAGTGCATTTTCTTACCATCCTCCATCAGAGGTTCAGCCAAGGAACTCATACTTTAACTGGGTTTCATTGAAGCTGTGACAAGCTGAGTCTACAGTAGTGGTCAATGTGTGCTTCTCAGTTCCATGCTCAGTGCTGTGCCATAATGAGAGCTAGTCTCACAGAATTCAAATGAATCTGTGGATCTGTGCTGTGGAGCTGGGGTGGGTCCCTCTCTAACTGTATTTTCTATTGAGAGTGGAAATGTAGTGTGTGTGTGTGCGTGTATGTGTGTGTAGAGTCTCACAGTATATATATTACCCCCCCCACACACACACATACATACTAATGTTTCATACACTTATCCCCAAATTTACCACTTTATAAGCCTCAGTGGTTTGCCTTCAGATTTGGAGTGAGAGTAGAAATAACTGTCCCTATAGCAATTGTCACCCTAGGGTTGAAAAGTAAAAACATTTATCAAAATCTCACATGGACAAATAAGCTTGCTCTCTGCATTGGATTGCTGAGACTACCAAAACAAAATGCCACATACTGGTGACTTAATCAACAGAAATTAATTTTCTCATAGTTCTGGAGGCTAGAAGTCCAAGATCAAAGTGCCTGCTGGGTTGAGGCTCTCCTTGGCTTGCAAATGGCCACATACTTGCTGTGTCCTCATATGGTCTTTTTCCTGTGTGTTTGCATCCCTGGTGTCTCTTCTTTTTATAAGGACACCATTCATATTGGATTAGGGCCCCACCCTTATGACTTCATTTAACTTTGATTACCTCTTTAAAGGCGTTATGTCCAAACACAGTCATTTTCTAAGGTTCTGGAGGGCCGGAGGGGGGGTGTGTGGTTTAGAGCTTCAACTATGAATTTTGAGGGGCCACTATTCAGCCCATAATCCCCTCCAAACAGATTCACATGGACTAGTGAAGTTGGCCACTGAGTGTCCTTTTCCAGTTTCCACAGGGAGAGAGGTCTGTAGTGGAAACCACACTAATATTAGACCAGAAGGCCTAGAAATCAGGACCTGGGGTGCCACTATTCAGCCAGCTGTGTAACCTTGGCCAGGCAGTTAATTTTCTGAGGCTTAGTTTCCTTATCTATGAAACATGGACTAACTCTTACTGTCACACCATTAATTTTCATTGCATTTATTATTACTATTTGGACCCTGGGATAATTACGTAAAGAAATTCTGTGAAATGATATATGCTGCTTCAAGATATAGTACTTTTACAGTGAATCTTCCAACTGGTACCTTTCCTTTGTGCTTGGAGATAGAGTTTGTGGTTATGAGTGGTGCCTGTGGAGGTGTCTGAGTTTGGATTCCAGTCTATTCACTTCCTTTGGGCCATCATTTAATTTTGAAAGATTCAGTTTCTTTCTATATACCATGAGACTAATAGTATAAACAATCTCACAGAATTCATATGATGATTCGAGAAAATAATACATACAAAATGTGTGGGCTTGAAAATTGTTTATTTATCACCACTGTCAACAATGTGTTTCTGTAAAGTCTTTCCCTTGCGCTTTCCCACACCACCTTAACCTCCAAATGGAGTTCAGCCTTACTCTTGATTTGGGGTTCCTGAATAATCTTTATGACACCCTTTTGCACCAATGACAGCAATTTATTCTTCACTAGGTTTTCTCTCCTCTTTCTCCTTTCCCCTAACCAGCTTTCGGGGGGATGGAGCTCTGCGCCTTTGTAAAGATGGAAAAAGCATTCATGAATTTTCCTTTCAGACTCATCTCCTCTTCGTTAGAGCAATCCCATGTCATATCACACAGGAGCATCATAGCCATTTCTTCCAATAGGCAGTGCTGATTTGCCGCCACAACTTCATCTCACATAACACTCTTCTGAAAAGCTGCCCCTTCTATTTATAAACTGTGCTCACAGCCCCATCTTTTAGGGATCCCAGGTCAACTTGGACTCAGCTCTAACCATTCATAGTCTGTTTGGCCAAATGGCAGGACTCGGAAAGAGTCATTAAAATGCCATATTTGCATCATGAAAGGAGTGACTTATAAATCATTGTCAAATATCTTCTTTCCAGCCAGAAACTCCAACCGACATGAGCTTGCCCTCAGGGAGCAAGTGAATAATTAAGCATGGTGCCTGGCCCACTATAGCCTCTTCATGAAAATCAAATAGCACAGTATTTGGCATTTGTGTTTTCACACCTCTCCAGAGTTTTTTTCTACCACTCGCATTGAACAACTTGTTGATTACTGAGCAGTAACCTTGCATTGGTAGCTGTTACCCCCTTCTACGTGAGTCTCCCTTTTCAGGTTGAATTTTGTACCATGTCAACAAATGGTGGCTTTCTCTCTCCACCTCGTCTGGCCACGGATGTCTTCATTAGCTCTCCTTTCTTCTCATCAGTACATCACACATGCCAATCTCCATTTAGTTCCTTTGTTATTTATGTGATGATATTTTAGGGCGTATTTATTTCAAAAAGGATCATGTATTTAGCAAATGTTATATATACAGGAAGTTTTAAGTGGGACTAAATGCAGCAATTAATGTTAATGAGTCTGCTGTTAACATGTAATATTCTTGGTGTTATAATCATGCATCACCGGATGTGGAGCCTCAGTTTGTTCAACAGATGCTGATCTTAATGGCTACATTCTCTTCCCATGGATAAGTTAGCTTTAGTTAAATGCACCATTAGAAATACCCACTTAAAATGTTAATGAAAACAGAGACTGTATCCACCAGGAATTTTTGTTTTAACCTCTGCTTTATTACTTCTTATTTTCAAAAGGGCTTTGGGAAGGTGAGGAGCTTATTGCCTGTTTAAGGTGCTTTAAACAGGAAAAAAAGAAAAGGAAACCTCAGTTCACTGCAGTTCAGAGGCAGTGTATATAGGCAAGGGCAAGAAAAAGGGATTCACAGGAAGGTCAGTATCACAGCAGCCCGGGGACTGCTGGTCTGCATTGTTAACACTAACCATTCTTGGAAACTAACTCTCCTGTGTTTGCATTTTTCTGTTTCTTTTCAATGTTCATTTGGGATGTGAGGCAGAACTGGGTAATTGGGGTTCATGGTAGTTCAACTAGTTGATACCCAAATATCTTGTCTTCCTGAAAGTACCATTATTCCATCAAAAATTAGGATCAAAGAGGGAAAAATACCAGGATGTAGCTCCTTAGGAATAAGGATCTGATCCTTCCCAAATGTCAAGAAGCCTGGTTTGGGCTTTCTCACAGGAAGATGGAGTTTGTATCACAAAGGATTAATGGATTCCCAGGGAGAGCTCTGTACCTTTCTCCATTGTATCACTAGTCATGCCCTGAGACAGATTCTCCAGGTCTCAGAACATGGCTGCATGGTGACTGGGAGTAGGGTAGAGGAATGTCTGTGTCTTGGGAGAGCCCATGTGTATTTAATGGGAATGACTTAGGCCTCCTCTTGACTCACTGTTTTCTTAACTGGGCTACATAGCTCTCCAGGCCTGGCTAAATCAGTTCAGGGCAGTGTAACTGGTAGAGGCTGGGGAAGGGCTGCGTGGGGAGGGATTGGCCAGACCTGGGGAGCATAAAGTGCACAATCTGGCTCCCTTGCTTGTAGGAAGTGACTCCATCCAGAAGGAATTTTCAGCCTTCCCCTGGTGAGTCCTCTTGGTTCTGGGAGCTTTTGTTTTCTTTTTTCTTTCAGAATTTACTCAAATAATAATGTATCTGGGTGAACTGATGCTACTTGAAGGCTACGCAATCTCAGAATTGCTGGCTCAGAGCTTGAGAGTTTACATATTAAGGCAAAAACTCAGTAATGCAAGTTAGGCTAATCATCTAGGAGCCAGAAAATAAGAGAAGGATACAGAGGCATGTTCATAGTCCAAGGATTTGGAGTCAAAGTGTTAACAGAATAGAGGTCTATGGGTGGAGGCTGTGGTTGCTGCTGTGCTTCTTCCATTGACCATTGCCTGGGAGCTTCTGCTCGCTCTTAAGCTGGAGCTGCTTGGGGCTACAACTGTACCATTTCTCTTAACCGGATCAGCATCCTTCCCCATTCCTGGGTTTCTGATCAGGATCTACCTCTGGTATTTGCTCCCATTAGTAGGAGCATCTTCTCCAGGCATGCAAAACCTAAGGTAGAGGTTCTTTGGGGAATAGGACCCTTTGTTACTAGATCAGCGGATGTCTAGTTTGATCTGGGAGGCTGGACAGGGGCAGGGAGAGCAGGTGGAAATGACACAAAGTAAAGATAACATGGCCAGTCAAAATTTCACACTATCTTATGGAGGGAAAACGTAATGTCTTGTTTTAAAATACATGCCAAGTCAGCCAGCGCCTTCTCATTGAGAATGGTTGGGTCTCTGAGAGATGGTTCAGTTAGATCATGCAACCCCACCATGCATGTTCTCCCATACAACTCCCAGGGTCTGCTATAGATCCTCAATAGTTTGAGATTCTTTGGTCAGGAAACAGCTTTGACTGATGGAAATCTACCCCAACTGGCCAGTCTCCAGTCTAGGGAGTACAAGAGAACAACTTAGGTAGGAAAGTGGAAAGAGGACGTTTTTGTCTTCACAACAAAGACCATTAAGTCTTCAGTCTTGGGATTAAGGGCAGCCAAGTTTTCCATATTTATGTAACAGTTTTGTGTATATGTAAGGGAGGGATCTGCCTTTTGTTCCAAAGATTTAAATTCAGACATCGTCCACAGCTGTGGTGAGGTTATAGTGATTGGTAGAAAAGAATTCCACATGGAGTAAATTTGTTGGTTGCATTAAACACAACTCAGTTCTATTTTGACAAATGTTTGCTAAGCCATTAGCCTTTCATCATGCTGGATGTGAAAGAATCACAAGGGTGGAAAAGACATGGTCCTTTCCTTAAGAGATCACAGACTCACCTTCTTCCTAATCTCACCTACTGTTTTGGACATACTTCTAAATAGATGGGTTTAAAGGGAGTAGAAAATTGGGGTATCCAAGAAGGAATTTCTTCTGATCCACCAGTGATAGCAAAGCCTCAAGCTGGTGTTAATTTTTTAACCCTGAAGCTTCTGAGGCTTAAAGGAAATAAAATCTCAAGCCAGCTGGGGGCAATGTTCATTGAGACTCAGGTGGTTTTTCACAAGATTTGTAGTGGGAGGGACATAATAAAGACTTTGGCTAGCCTTTGTCTGCAGTTCCTGGGAGGTAACCTCTAAATCCTTGGAATTTTCTAAGTAATAGGAGTTTCTTTGTTATTTCATGTCGGGCCCCCTTGGACCACACTTGATAGTTCAGCTAATGAGGGGACTCACGGTGGGCCCCTAGAGAGTTTATGTTAACAAGATGACTAAAGACTGACCCACCTGCCATGTGTTTAGAGCACTGGGGCTCTGAGTCACGTGGTAGTGATATCAGCCTGACATCTTGTCAGGGGAGGAGCCTGGAAGATTGAGTTCTGCTGTGTAGCCAGTGATTCAATCAATCATGCCTAAGCAATGAAACTCCAGTAAGACCTCTGGGCACCACAGCTTGGGTGGGTAACTGTGCATTGTCACCCATCAGTGTGTTTGAAGGGTAATGTGTTCTGACTCCACAGGAAAAGGACAATGGAAATTTCATGTCGGGACTCTCTCAGACCTCCCCCTACACGTCTCTCCCTTTGGCTGATTCTGATTTGTATCCTTTTGTATAATAAAACTGTGATCATAAGTATTACACTTTCCTGAGTTCTGTGAGTCATTCTAGAAATTATTAAATCTGAGAGGTGAGTGGGAACCCCTGAATTTGTAGCCAGCTGATCAGAAATGAGGGGGGCCTGAGGACCCTGAATTTGTGGCTGGTGTCTGATGTGAGGGCTGTCTTACTTGAGAACTATGTCTTTAACCTTGAGTTTGGCAAATTCATTGAAGAAGGCACTTTCAAGAGTTTTATATAAAATTCAAATCTGGGGAGATTGGGCCCTTAAACTATCTATTTGAACCGGAGGGAAAAGGAGGTTTTGCTTCTGTCTGAGACCCTTTGCTGATTATTGAAGGCAATCATGAGTGCTCATTCCCTCACACTCTCCCCCAGCCACCCACCCTGATTTGGGATCAGTTCTCTTATTTTTTCTGACCCAGTTTGGCAGCTCAGAGTCAAACTTCAGACCCTCCCGATCACTTCTGATGCACAATTAGTCAACCTCACCTCTTCGGATTGCTTATTTCTCATTTCCTCCTACCATTTCCTGTCTGTCCTGTGCAATGATATAGGGATTCTATAGAGATTCTGAAAATGTGTTGTGAAGGTAACAGCTCTCAGCAAGAATAGAGAACAAACTGCTTATTTAATAAGTTAAAAAAAAAGTGGCTTTAGAAGGTAATTTATTTCCTCCTACTGCTATCAGGTTGGAACTTATTAAAACTCAACCTTAAAGATAACCCCTATTACGGAGATATACTCCCTAATGATTTTTGGTATCATGTCCTAAGGTCTCACTCAAGTCGAACAATCAAAAATTCTTAATGCTTTATCTGTAGCTTTTCAATGGTAATTTCTGCTTAATTCTTATGAGTCCTTGAGGGAGAAAAAGAAAAAACTTTCAGAGACTCTCTTTGCTTAGATGAAGACAATTACTGTAAATACCACATTACCTTCTGTGATAGAAGAGACATTGATAGAGGGCCTGCAAGTGATTCTTCCGTGTGTGGTCCACCCCTTCTTCACATAGTTTTCATTATCATTGGCTTCATTTCCTATCTTATTCATGAAAAACTTCCAAGAAGCAGTGCAGTCAACCATGAGATCACTGACTCAGGTCAATGAAGACACATCTCCTTTTCACGTTTATTTCATTTTGTTTTAAGATCACAGAAGAGCAGAGCATTCATAAGTGTAAAGTAACAGAACAGAGAAACAGAATTTAAATACATTTAAAAAGAAAAGGAAAAAAGCTTTTTTTAATTTTAATTTTTTTTTTAACACACACTATGCTTTTTATTTTCCTTCACAGAGCTAGTATCCAGGGAAAAAAAATCCACCCAATAAACAAATATAAAAAAGCCTTGAACAACAAAAAACCCAAACAAAAAAATGGCCATGAGTTTTTGTCATCAAGGAAAGTTTTGTTTATGTCTAGAGGGATGAAAAAAGGAATATACTCATATATATATATTTATATGTATATAACACTGTTAATAAGAAGAATTCTAACCAAGAGCAGGATTTATACACCCTTCAATAGAGCAGTGAGAAGGAAGGTGGAAGGGGAAGGAAGCTGGAGGTTTTCTCCCACGCTTTTCTCCTTCTGTAATTTCCTCACTTTACCCTTCTCCCACTCCCAGTAAACACTTAGGGAGCAGAACTTGGTTGTAATTCACCAAGATGAACCTTTAACATTCTCTGGTGAAGAGCAAAGACTCAGGGAAGTGAGTTTTTTTTTTAAAAAAGGCTCCAGATAGCTTAGAATTACTGCCGCATACCAGGAAGCTAGTGGTTCCAAGGGTTTTCTTCATTTGCAAGAAGCAGATTTTTACTCTGTACCTGGCTTTACATAGAGAGGGCTTGTTCAGAGAAGAACATAGCTGTGGGAGTTGCCCAGGAGCATCACTCAAAAAGAGGCACCTCTGAAATCACCCTGGAAATAGGGAGTTGTCTCGTGGGCAGGTCATTTTCCCACTTAAAGGGAGTTTCATACATACTCTAAGCACATTGTAAATCCTTATCTATATAAAGTGATACTAATGCTGGGAAGTTATGAATAATCCCTGCTTTTCAGTGCACAGGAGACTCGGATTCTTTCTGTTCTCTTAAGCAATGAATGAAAAACTACCATTGGACAGATGCTAAGTTGAGCATCTAGTATAGCGTGGGGCTATACTTTGTTGGGTCAAGACAAGTGCAGCTGTGCTCAGTCCATCCAGAACATGGCACACGGTAATTCCTCATTAATCGTCTGAGAAACCATCCTCTCTACTCATGCTCTGCTCAGAGTACTTAACTTTCACATTTGATTTTGGCCTTCACAACTCTTACTATATTCAGCCCTATAACCTGCTAAAATGTGTTTATTTTTGTCCTATTTTCAACTTGTCTTTTTAAAATGGTCCTGACTTGTACTTTTTCAAAATGAGGTTTGTTTTCTCTCCATCCATTTACTTGACTACATAGCCTATAAGCCTATAAGCATATAAGTCTTATGCCATGAGAAGTTCCTTCCAAAACAAAGTATATTATCTTGTCTATTTCTCATAGAACAGCCTTTGAATCTGCCTGGGACAACATGCTTATGGCCACCAGCACAAGCAAAGAGTTTTCAAGGACAACCATTTACTATCATGAGGCACTTGGCCCAGGATGAGAAACAACTGTTTCCCTTCACATGCACAACTTCCTCACTTATTACATGCCTAATACCTGGCTATTTTCTCCCTATGAAAGATTATCAGAATATAGTTCAAGAGTCAGATTTTATAATATTTTAACTAAGGAAACAACTCCAGCTCTCTCAATGCCAGCAGCATAATTTGAATGTGTCCCTTCTCTACATTGTTAAGAAGTTTTGATCAGAAGAGAATTATACAACCAGTCCAGGGACCCTGTATTCTAGAAAGTTTTGGCTTTGGAGATGGAGATGTTGGCATGATGGTTCTGAGAAGTGAAGATCAAACTAGATCAAAGTGATCAAACCAGAGATGACAATTAGCTGCTTAGAATGATGAGGTGGGCACAGCGCTACAGGAGGATTAAATTCTTCTTCAGAATCAGAGAATTTAGAGAAGACAGAAGCTTTAGAGATGTCATTCAAATTTCTCACTTTCTGGATGAGAAAACCAAGACTCAGAAAATTTAACTAATTTACCTAAGGTCACATGGCTTGCTTATAGTACAGACCCAGGGCTAGGACCCAATTTTCCTGACTCCCAATCCACCTTCCACCTACCTCACTTTATAAAGTTGTCATTTATATTGGGTAGAGGAGTGTGCTTGAAGTGTAATATTAATTTGACCTAAATTCCTTTCGATAACAGTCTTTGCAGAAAATTCATGTGGTCCCTGTAGTGATCTCTTTGATGACTATTTATGTACCAGCTGTGCAGATTGCAGAAGACATGTATATGTCATTCTGTGAAACAAAACAGACACTTCAAAAAGACTTCAAGAGAACGTGCCTGAGAGAGATACTCCCGATTAAAATGATTCTTTCCTCATTTGCAACAGTCAGGATAGATATATAGAAAATAGATCTACCAGAGTAAGCAAGAGTAGCTCTTTCCTAGGGTGATTTAGCAAGATATTTCTCAAGGATATAACATATTTTTGAACACCCCTCAATTTCTTAGGATTGAGATGACAAAGAAGCTCTCCCAATGTCTTTGTTGGATGGAAAATAAAAACTGAATCATATTTTGCTCATCAGGGTATAGGTAACTTACTCTCCTTGGAGCTGTTGAAATGAGACTTCTTAGGTGGTAAGTAAGAGGTAACAAGAAGACACTTGAGACTTGATGTAACAGACACATGAGCCCTTAGACGTCCGCCTTCCTGTCTCTCCATTTCCCTTGCTCTGGGGTCAGGTGAGAAAACTGTGGCAACAGTTGGGAGAAACCCCACTTAGGTCCTGAAGGAACAAAGAGGTGGCCTCCTGTGACCTGAGCAGGATGTGAACCTTTAACAGTTCTGTGGGTCTGCTTCCTTTTGCTGAGACAACCTCATGTTTGGGCAATTAGTCATCCTTCTTCCCATTCTGACCTGTGACATGCTTTGGTTTTTATTTATTTTTATTTAATTTTTTTTCCTTTCAGATTCATAGGTTTAGCTGAACTTGCGCCCTGCATGAAAAATGAAGTTTACATAGTTTATATTATGTACATAAACTGCTGATTTACACATGATTGGTGCCTAATTTATTAATCAGCACACAGTATGTAAATGCGCTGAAGGGAAATCAAGATTTTAAAATAAGTTTTCCATGATATCCATAAACATTTACGCTGGTGTATATGCTAAACCTACCCCTAACGTTAACACCAGCTTGCTTGCCAACAGGAAAGTCATGTGCGTTGCTGGGTGAAGACAAATTCTTTCTTGAATATCAGTTGGCCACATTTAACAACATAGCTGCAAATGAGAATAGTTTACTTCTCTTCTACTGTATGCACATAAATGTAAACTCCATTTTGCCTTTAGTGAGACGTTTACAGATATTATGCCAACCGCTCTGGAAAATTTACACCACTGGAGCAAATGCAGTCTTTGGAGAAGAAATATTTTAAACACTTAAGTAAAGGAGCCTTCCTAAATTGGATTTGCATTTCTTAACTCAGGGTTTTTATCTAACAATTTTTGTGGTGTGTTTAATATTTGTCTTCAAAATATTAATAGTTTTTGTAGGTCAGGTATAGCATTGCACTTATATTTCTATAAAAAAAAATGATAGTTATTAGGAACCAAGACTAAATACAGGCTGAAAGGTTTTAAAGTTGAAGAGAAAAATAAGGTCATGGTTATTCCCATGGAACATGGTCCATAAGCAAATTCCTTTTAAACAAATCATTACAAAGTAGAAAAACAGGGCTCCATGTCTTTCTAAATGAAGCATAGCTCTTTTTTTAAAAACCAAATTTAGTACTTTTCTTCCTTTTAAGTTTAAATCATTATTCTAGATTTGTTTTATAATACATATAATATTGTAAATATAGCATCTGTAAAGATAAGATTTAAAAAAAATACATACACATATATATTATTTTTCCACAAATAATTCAAGACCTGCAAAAAACAAAATGGAAAATTCTGGGACACAAGCCAGCAGAAACAGTCAAACCACAACTAACCTGGGGATGGAATCTATGATTCTGGAATGGTTAAGAAGCTAATAACTTAGTAGGTAATAACTCAGAAACAGTTTCATGCTGAGGAGTTTAGTTTTTGTGTGCAAAGGAGGTAAGTCTATTTTTGGAGGAGAAACAGATTTTTGTTTCTGCCCTCCAAGAACATGAAAATCACGAGTACTTTTACAAGGTCTCTATGAATAGCCCCAATTGTCTGAAGATGTAGTAAAAAAATGCTCAGGGCAAGGGTGGCGTCTGTCTGATCTGGAAGAGAAGGCAAAGGTCAATGGGACAATTCCTCCCAATGGAAAATGAAAGGACTTTTCCCTAAGCCTTAGTTCTTTTAGAGCAGAGGGATTTTATGTCTCAAAACTAGTAAGACTGTTCCTCCAACAAGGCAAAACGTTCTGGTGAACAATTGCACAGAGGATATAATTCTGCAGTTGTAAAACCTAGGATAGTTCTCATTCTTCAGGAACTGCCCTTGGTCAAGGTCATTTCCGCTTTAGTTAAGTGCAAATCAGGTCTAAGGATTTTATTTTACAAATGGTAGAGTTTCACTTTGCATACAAAGGACATTAAATATATTAGCCATTCAGTTTAATTGATGTATTTCACTCCTTTCAGTATACTGCTTCCAACCAGTTGGCTCTTTTCATTGTAGGGTTTCAAGCTTTGATTACCAATGGACAAAATTCTTGAAGAGATTTATCGCACTGTAATGAACTAAATTCCAAGAAGTCCCATGTTTAAACTTACTCTCTTGGTGTCAGTTCTCTGGCTTCTACCTTTTTCCTGACCTTTCTCCAAACTATGTTTTCTTCCATTTTTCACATTGTTTAAAAACATCCTCAAACCTATGAGGTTTCTGGGGTCAATGATTGCTCTGAAACAGGAGACAGGACAAAATACCCAGATCCTACCAGAGACATAAGCAAACACCACAATATTCAATACATGTTTAATTATGTTGAATATACGGACCATTATAATAAAACTCAGGGAACAAATGGTGCTGACATGGCAAAGACATGCCTTTCAATGGATAATCTCCTTCCATAAAGCCAAGACCTTGTCGTTAGGATAAGGCAGAGACAATAAGAAATCTAGGTGTATGATTAAATTCTGTGATGTGCCATGGGGATCTGTTCCTGAAATTGATACTAATCAGAATTAACTCCTATTACTTTTCTCTTCTTATATATCTTTAAATTAGCATGCACTCCACTACAGCTTCCACTTAAGGATGCGGCTGACTCTTCAATATATGGGAAATATTGATCATCAAGGATGATAAGCTTTTATTCCTGCACTAAGAAGACTAAACTGTTAGGGAAATCCCTGATTGTCAATAAATTGATGCTGCATAGGAATATGGCTCGCCTTCTCTATATTTTAGTAGCTACCATCTTGGATAAGAATGTCAGTCCTATGTCAGGATCTGCCACAAATACTTTTACCCACCACCAAGCCTAATGTGTCCTTCTATTTCATGTCTAAACTGCAAAATCATAAAAGAAGTCTGGTGCTAAGCTTTTAAAACAAGCAACAGAATTCCCTAGACGAGATTAAGATTACTGCTCATCAAGGAGATCATTACCTTCAAAGAGGAGATTCATTGCAAAGACCCTTCAATTAATAAAATCTATAAATTTCATATTTTTCTTTCTTCCTTCCTGCCCTCTTTCCTTCCATCCTCCCTCTTGTTTCCTTCTTCTTTCTCCCTCCCTTTCTTTCTGTTTCTTCCTCCCTTCCTTCCTCCCTTTCTTCCTTCCTTTTCTGATTTACAGTTATGAAGTTTCCTGTTTTACATCACAAAACAGCTATTTCCCAGGTTCTAAGACTTGGTGAGGTACCATATTTGGCTCTGCTGAAATACATTCAATTATGACTTCAGTAACAATCCTCTGTCCTTTCACTAAGTGAGCCATTTCCAATGCCTCCTATCTAAGTGAAAGCAATGGTTGGTTTCCTGACACAGATATCTACACACAGAGAGCCAGATCTCTCTGTAAGGCTTTTCCTAAGAAAATCCTTCTGGTGTGGTGGTGATGCCAAGCTTTGTGGTATGTATGTAAGTTTTGCCTAAATGATTACAAGTTTCTCAGCTCTTCTGGTTAAGAACTCACATTTCAGTGTTAATGGCAAGATGACTCTTGTAGATGTAAACTTAAACACTATATCCCCCACTGTATCTTTTTCAGGAGACTAGAAGCCAAGACTGAGCAGAAAAGATGGAATATAATGCCATTTCCAGTGGAGTGGCCAGCCCTAAGATAACGATGGAATACTATGAACAGTGGTGCTGCAAACACCATCAGTGGATGAGAGGGGAGATGATGTGGGCCACCAAATAAAGTATTAGCCTAAAACACCAGGACAGAGAGCTGCAAAGGAGCACAAGGAGGGGGTTCCTTTTTGTTATGGCTAGTGCTTTGTATTGGGGCTGTGATAGTATTTCTACCGTATGAGTAGGGACCTGGGCATCTGTACTTCTCCTGCCTTGCTCACGCTCACTGTATTTTATCTGAAATAGGGAAATCTCTGCTCAGGGAAATCCATGGGGCAAATGCAGTGTTATTTAACGATTGGAGAGGGGGCAAACCAAGGCTGCTTAGGATCTCCACGTGGTCTTCATCCTTTCGTTAGGACTTAACACTTGGAGACCTTCCTGCTTCTGGGAATTTGCTCCACACATGCTACTCATTCCTGCGGCAGAGCAGGACCAAGTCTGCAAAAAGCCAGGAAATACATGAATCCCTCAGACGCGGGAAACAAGAGTGAAGTCGGTAAACCTTCTCTCTTAGGTCACCTCATACGCATCACTGATTCTTTCTGCTGTTTGCTCACCCCATCAATAATAGTAGGCACTTTCACTGACAGTGACAATCTGAGTGACTCTGGACTGGGTTCTGACAACTGCACTGGGAGGAAGATGAGGTTCTGCCCGGAGGCGGGACCCAGCTTGGGCTGATACACACAGGTCCTGTGACAGCCGTGGATGGGGGAGTGGCTCTGCCCCTGGCCTCCTTCCCACCACGGCCCCAGCCCCTTGTCACAGCCGCATCTCAAGATTACGATGAGCGACAGTATCTACAGCACAATGAGTCTATGTACACATGGACCATTCCCTCGGCATGCTTTAGAGAGAGGCGCACACGCTCACACACACGTACACCCACGTTGAGAGCGAGAGACAGCACGCGCGCGCAGTGGAGAGAATTAAAATGGCACTTCCTAGCATCTGCAGCGTGACTAGTGCTGGTGGGGTGGGCGGGGGAGAGTGAAAGGAAGTGGTGGGGGGAGGATAAAGGGGGCATATCCCGGACAGATGTGGGGGAGATAGAACACACTGAAGGGAAAGGAGATGGTCTTAAAAGTTGGAGAGAGAGTGGAGGCAGGAAAGCCAGGTAAGGCTCAGGGCAGGACTCCATTGATAGTCTGAATGGCTATGAGTCAGCTCAAACAAAAATCAGAATAAAATGATGATGGAAGTATAAACACCAAAGGCAAGACCTGCAAGACAGTATTTTTTCTTTCCCCACAAATGAAAAAAGATGAAGGAAGGATCAAGTGTGTGTGCGTGTGTGTGTGTGTGTGTGTGTGTGTGTGTGGTGGTGGAGGGTTAATATCCATCTGGTACTTCTTCACTTGTCTTATTTTTACAACATTGGATCTCTTTACCATGATGGAGTCTTTACACAGTATACATTTGCTTAGATATACACATTTCTTGGTAGAACTTTTCCCACCCTGAATTATATGTCTATTTTTATTGATGGATTTTAAAAATTGTTTTAAATGTTGTATTTTCTTCTTCGTTTTCTTATTTTCCCTTTCATTTATTAACACACAAAGTTGTGAAATAAACGGTCTCCCCCCATCTCGCTCTCTCTCTCTCTCGCTCTGTATCCTGTGTGACGCATTTTTGTGTGGTTTTTTTTATTATTCTTTTTAAACTTTTATTCTGTTAACATTTGCTGAGAAGGCAGAGCAGAGATGCTGCCAGCAGCCACAGTGGTACGGCCAGACTGATGGATCCGTTTATTCCTCTCACCGACCCAGGTCCTGCAGTGCAAAAGAGAGAGAGAAAAGAGAATAGTTACATCTGGCCTACTCTATGTCACAGCTCACAGCTGACTGTGTCAGAGGTAAGACTGGGCCATGTACCAGCATCTCAAAGTCAGGGCACTTATATGCAGCCGAAGAAGGCTCACGATCTTTTCTAAATCCTTCTCCTTGAGCTATAAGTATTTTAAGGGGTATCCTGTGTGATGGAGGAGTGGTCTCCTCTTTGCCCAACTTCATCCTGCATGCCCTGCTCTGCACAGCACTGCGATGCCAGCTCTCATTAAGAGTCCAAGCATTGGTGAGGGTCCTTCAGCAGCCAGACACAGCCTCCTCCAGCTGATTCATCACAGCATCTCCATCAATAAACATGGAAGCAATCTGTTACTCTCTCCTTTCTCAGAGGGAAGCAGTAATTATTTATTTGTTAATGGGGAGGGGAATTGTTTCAAACTAACATTTATGGATGGGTGGCACCTTAGCTGCAAGGCAGAAAATAAGTCAACTCATTGTGGAATCTTAAGCAGCAGCAGGGGATCATCTGGTTCAAAGTCTTCATTTGACACTTTAAAAATAAAAACTAAAGACAATAACAACAAAAACAAAAAAGCCTAGCAAGGCAGGTCCAAACCAGAAGCAGAACTGAGGCTTGAACTTGCCCAGAATTCATCCTGGAGGGGCTGTCTGTGGGTTTCCCAGTGCCACCTGAGTTTTCCCAATGTGGACACGATTTGGAGGATGTGGGTGTAAGAATGGAGAGGAAAGTGGGGAAGGGATTTGTGTGTTGACACAAAGAGAATTGAGGCAGTAAATGTAGGTCCAAAGAGCTTGTCTCCTATGATTTGCCTGTTGCATTTTCTCCTTTTATATAGCTCTGTTCATTTAGATTCATTACAAGAGAAAAATAGTAGTATTTTTCACACCAAAGACTTTTGAATTTAAGACTGTATGCTTACCAGAGGTAAACCCATGCACATATGGTCACCTTATCTTTGATAAAGGAGGCAAGAATATACAATGGAGAAGACATCCTCTTCAATAAGTGGTGCTGGGAAAACTGGACAGCTACATGTAAAAGAATAAAATTAGAACACTCCCTAACACCATACACAAAAATAAACTCAAAATGGATTAAAGACCTAAATGTAAGGCCAGACACTATAAAACTCTTAGAGGAAAACACAGGCAGAACACTCTATGACATAAATCACAGCAAGATCCTTTCTGACCCACCTCCTAGAAAAATGGAAATAAAAACAAAAATAAACAAATGGGACCTAATGAAACTTAAAAGCTTTTGCATAGCAAAGGAAACCATAAACAAGACAAAAAGATAACCCTCAGAATGGGAGAAAATATTTGCAAACAAAGCGACTGACAAAGGATTAATCTCCAAATTATACAAACAGCTTATGCAACTCAATATCAAAAAAACAAACAACCCAATCCAAAAGTGGGCAGAAGACTTACATAGACATTTCTCCAAAAAGATATACAGATTGCCAACAAACACATGAAAGAATGTTCAACATCATTAATCATGAGAGAAATGCAAATCAAAACTACAGTGAGATATCATCTCACACCAGTCAGAATGGCCATCAACAAAAACTCTACAAACAATAAATGCTGGAGAGGGTGTGGAGAAAAGGGAACCCTCTTGCACTGTTGGTGGGAATGTAAATTGATACAGCCACTATGGAGAACAGTATGGAGGTTCCTTAAAAAACTACAATTAGAACTACCATATGACCCAGCAATCCCACTGCTGGGCATATACCCTGAGAAAACAATAATTCAAAAAGATACATGTACTACAATGTTCATTGTAGCTCTATTTACAATAGCCAAGACATGGAAGCAACCTAAGTGTCCATCGACAGAGGAACGGATAAAGAAGATGTGGCACATATATACAATGGAATATTACTCAGCCATAAAAAGAAATGAAATTGAGTTATTTGTAGTGAGGTGGATGGACCTAGAGACTGTCATACAGAGTGAAGTAAGTCAGAAAGAGAAAAACAAATACCATATGCTAACACATATATATGGAATGTAAAAAAAAAAAAGGTTCTGAAGAACCTAGGGGCAGGAGAGGAATAAAGATGCAGATGTACAGAATGGACTTGAGGAAATGGGGAGGGGGAAGGGTAAGCTGGGATGAAGTGAGAGAGTGGCATGGACATATATACACTACCAAATGTACAATGGATGGCTAGTGGGAAGCAGCTGCATAGAACAGGGAGATCAGCTTGATGCTTCATGACCACCTAGAGGGGTGGGTTAGGGAGGGTGGGAGGGAGATGCAAGAGGGAGGGGATATATATATGTATAGCTGATTCACTTTGTTATACAGCAGAAACTAACACACCATTGTAAAGCAATTATACTCCAATAAAGATGTTAAAAAATTAAAATAAATAAAAAAAACTGTATGCTTAGACAATGACATTCAAAAGAGAAATTGGTGTCACTGTAATTATGTGTCACTTGGAAGTTTTGAGGGCACATACGGAGATCAATATGTGTGAATGAGTGTGTGTGTGTGTGTGTGTGTGTGTGTTTAAACCTATGATGGTTTTCAAATGCAATGGAAGCATTCTCTGGTAGGTACATGTTTCCAAAATTGTCTACAAACATACCAGATCAGGTGTAAAATAATACAGAAAATGTTGAACTCAAAAATGTTTTCCTATCTGTGTTTTATGTAAATAATAATAGGAACAACAACAACCAAATACAACCAAGGAACAATTATGGAGCACTTCTTACAAGTACTGTTATAAATGCTTTACAAATACAAGCATACAAGCATGTTATGAGGCAGGTACTCTAGTGAACCCTGTTTCACAGTGAGATAAGGGAGGCACAGACAGGTTAAATCCATCGCACGAGTTTACACAGCTAGTAAGCAGAGGAGCTGGGGATCCCCCATGTGGCTGGCTCCAGAGACTTTGCCTGTCACCACTGCACAGTGTGGTTACACAGTGAAGAGGTGCTGGTGAGTCTTTTGTCAAACATTCGGCAAATAAAATCTGGGTTTGTTTAAAACAGTAGCCCAGAACAAACAAAACAACAGGATGGCATCCATTATCTTTGAAAAAATGATTTTCATTAGAAGATTTTTTTTACTAGAATGTCTCTTGAGAATATTAAAAATAACCCCTAATATAAAAACATGAATATATACAAAGTTTGAACAGCATAGTTACAGGATAAAATGAGTGTTATTATATGTTGAGCTATGGAAACACAGAAAAACAATGTAAATATTCAATCAATTTAATTTTTCTGAATGGCTGTAGGATCATATTAATAAAAGGCACTGTAGCTACCTTCAGGTTCACGCTTTTCATGAGGAATTAAGGTTCAGGAAGATTTTACATCCTGCACAAAGCACCTGATTAGTAATTGTTGACCAGGCCCTAGTGTTCTGAGTCTTAGCTCAATGTTCTTCCTAATTCACCTCCCCCCCACCCCATTCTTTCTGGCCTTTTAGGACCTTTCATCTCCTTTAATGGTATCTCTCCAGGGCTTCTGGCGTGATGGCAATGTGTTTCCCTATCATTTTAATTCCTCTTTAGACTTTAGATGTCATGAGCTCTGTGGCACATTTGTTTGGATTAGTGTGTCAGTGATGCTTCCAAAACAAAGTCTACACACAAATTGAGGCCATACAGGGTTAAGCAAGAATGATTTTTGTTTTGCCCTAGGGATAGTATGAAAACAGAAAGTTTTCAGAAAGACTCAATTCTGCCTATTTTCTTAATCTCATTTTTAGTGCTGGGACAGGCTAGATTATCTTTCAGATATCTTGGAGTTGAGTGGTACCTGGGGGAGTCTGAAAAGTCTAGTGTTACCATTTTATTTGAAGGGTAGTAAATATTTGAAAAAACAAAAATGCCATCATTGAAAAATATGATATATGCATATATGAACCTAGATAAACCTTTCATATATAACGTTCTTGCTAATGTATGTACACACATATATATGCAGATACCATGAGAAGTATATTTGTTGTATGCATACTCATATATACACATGATATACACACGTTATAGGTCTTTTAATACACATAATTGAGAATTCACTGTTACTTTCACATGCTATTCTATGTTATACATAGGGAATCCCAGTACAACTGTGCTAATAATCTTTAATTTTATCTCTAATAAAATTATTATTACATATTGGAAATGGATTTTGTGGATCTGTTAAAGATATTTTCATCTCTATCAATTACTATTTATTAAGTGCTCTCATATAGCTATTTGATGTGCTTATATGACTTCCTCTTTTCATAATTGGTTTTGAGAAAAAATAAATAGGCTTGTAAAAGTACAAGGGCAAACGGGTGATAGTTGTGGAATCAACACAAATGTGTGTGCAATTACAGACATGTATATGACGGCATAGGAGACAACTTCAGTTAATGGCTCTTTCAGGAAAGAATAATCAGCAAAATCATTAATTATGTTTTAGCTCATAGTTATGAAATTTCTGCTTATTCGTGGAAATGCAAATAATAAATCTTATTTCCCACGCCAGATGGCCACACTCAGCAAGTGCTTTTATATACTGACAGATATAATGAAAGCAAGAGTCTGCAAACATAAATTAGCCTTAAGAATAGATGCGCAAATAGAACCACAATTCAAAAATTGCTACATGTTTTTCATGTAACAGACAAAAATCATATCTGGTATTTAGCCACATCCTATATGTGTATATGTGTTTATCTAGTAAACATTCAATAAGCAGTAGAATTATCATTATTGTTATTAACTCTAGAAGTCTGGATTACAGAAAGGCATGAAATACCTGAATCAAAGGCATTGGTTTGTGAACTGGGTCAAGGCTTTTAACGTTTGACCTGAAGGTGCGGAATTTAGCTGCCGCAGGATTGGGAATCTTGAGTCAACACACGAGGTCAAGGTTCTCAGCCCCAGGACAGGATGATAGGTGAGACTCTGTATCGGGGTCGAAGCCGGACCACACTTTGCCATGACAATGCTTATCAAAGGGATTTGTGATTAAGGGCAAGATTGATAAAACATCCTGAAATTTCGGGATCTGAGAATTTGGGGGCAAGTCTTTACCCTACAAATCTGATGCAGGATGCTAAACCAACTGATTTGTCTTTCAGTAAAATCTCAATGAAAGGACAAGGTGATTTTTCAGCACCCGCTTTAGAGAGCATGTGCTTGGAGACACTTTGTGATTCAATGTGGCAGCATTTCTGTTGCTTCTCCTGAATACTTTGAGCTCTTTTCCAGGATTTGGGACCAGATTTATTCAAAATAATCATTAACCAAACCCTCAGTGATCACTGGGCATTCCTTCCAGCCACTAAGGTATCCAGGTCATTTATAATTTTATTCCTGTACATAGTTCAGTCATACAAGAAAAGAAGAATGGCCAGATGAGTTTAAGTTTGAATTCTTCTTAGAATTACTAAGGATTGACTGACTAAGAAGAAAACAAAAATATAAACGATATACAAAATAATTGTTAAGCAAAGGAGAAAAATAATCTCCTAATGTCTCAGTATCTAGATGCCCAGACTGAGGCCCCCCGTCAATGTCCTGGGAGCCATGTTTAAAGGGAAAAAGACGGACTTTGGCGCCACCTGCTGTCCACTTTCCACCAGTACAGCTTTCTCTGCGTGAATGAATCCACTGGAGATGACAGCCTATAATTTCCAGGCTGGAGCAGATTGGAAGAGGGGATATATTAATATTTTCTTTGACCCGTGTGTCTTAGAATTAAATTTGGGTTCCTTCTCCATACTTCTTTATGCATTAGCTCCTCTTTCTATAAAGTGAGTCTTGGGTAAGGCTGAAGTATTCTCACAGTGAAGTGGGATTATCATATTTTTTCCATCAAAACAGCATCAAATATTTTGACTTGCAAAATTTTGAAATTTTAGGCCATTACTTAGAATTTCTTTGAATGACACGAGGAATTTTTCTCGTTGGTCTTTGAAAAAAAAAATCCTATGCCCTATTTTCCCCTCCACACCAAAGCTCTGTGGTATCACTGTTCTACTAACACCAGCTACTTAAGATTCAAATGTAATTGATAATCATGGCATTGGAGAGGGAAGAAGGGCTGAAGAGAATGGTAGTTTATACTTTTTGCCCCAAATAATCTTGGTCCTATGTACATATTTTTGGTCACCTCTTCCCTGCTGCATTCTGTGAGGACTTGCTAGCACTGGTCATAAACACGGTGCTGGCCCTTTCCTGGGTATAACCAACAAAGTGTGCACAATCTCTGAGGCTCTTCACTCATAGGCTCTAAGTACCACAAGAATAGGTTCTCACTATTGAGAATGATCTTGGTAGTCTCATCCCCTTTGAAACTCAGAGAAGAAGACATCTTCATAGGAGACAATTACCAATCCAAGTGGGTGGCCATGAAGATTTATGGAGGGTGGTGTCTGCCAAACAGATTTTTCCATGACACTGTCGGGGATTTCTGTTGGTTTTGTGAAGATGACACCTCAGAATTGGCAAATTGTTTGAATCTTAGGGTCCATATCCTGAAGCTTTGAACTGATTGCACTGTCTTTGTAGGGGAAAGTATACAACTTATATGCCACATGGCTGATGAAGTTATGTGGGGCAGTTGGAGGGCACAAAATCCCGGGATATCCCAGCAGCCCGGGTATCGTGTAGCAGGGTGAGAGTATATGAAGACCTGGGAGAACGCTCAGGCAGGAGGGGATATTAAATGCTCAAGTGCTCCATTTTAGGAGACTCTGTTCTATCTCCTTTAGCAATATATCTACTTGAGCAGCCAACAAGGGATGGTAAAGTAGACTCTGTCTCTTCTGAAAGCCTTGTCATTGGGCAGTGAACATTTCCCAAAGTGCAGCTCTGCAAGAATTAACCATGGGCACTTAAGGAAAGTGGGAGGGGGAATAACTTGCTCAGTTCCAGAGATTTAAAAATGAATAGCTGTCAAAAGCAATATTGGGGTCATGGGTTGGATCAGGGGCTGTTTTTCGCAAATGAGAAAGTTCACAATTTGGGAAAAATAGTAGCAAATGTGTTATGGAATTTATTATCACTGATTATTGAAATGAAATAAAGTGTATAAGGCCCTAATGTATTTCTGTAGAATCTTAATTTTAACATACAGAAGGTAATCAGAAATAAGAACCATACCTTTTTGCTTGAAGTGCACGGTGGTGCCAATTTCTAAAAAGGAAACATTTAGCAAAACAAAAACAGGTAAAAAGTTCTGTATCAATTGAGAATAAGCACAAAGGTAGTCTGGTACTCTCCAGTGAAAGGAGCATGAGAGGAAGGGTGGGAAGAACACTCTCGGAGGAACATATATGGGTAGAGATGGAAAGAAATGCACACAGAAAGAGATTGTTTTGTTGGAACAAATGTTGTGCAGTTGGAGGTGGCAAAAACAATTTGCAACTACGAATACTTGATGTAACATGTGATGTGCGCAAACAAGTACAAGAACTCTGAGTATGGCATGTAAAAGTACACTTGACTGCAATTTAGGGGAATGATAGGATGTGTCTGGCCCCCGACCCCATTCTACCATTTTGCTCCTGGTTTGCTTTACTCAAGCTAATTGACTTTCTTCCTTTGCCTTTCTTCCTTTTCTTCTAATACACGAAATCCATTCCAACTTTCAAACCTTTGCACTTGCTGTTTCAACTGCTTGGAGTGTTCCTCCCCAGACCTCTGCCTGGCTTACTCAGTCACTTCATTCAGATTTCTGCTGAAATGTCAACAACCCAGGAAGGATTTCTCTCATCACCTTCTCAAAAATGGTATCCTCTGTTACTTCCTATTATTTTACCCTGATTTACTAATATTAAGAGCACCGATCACTACTTGGCATCATGTCATACACTTACTTATTTGCTTGTTCAGAGTTTATCTCCTCTGTTAGAACATATGTGCCATGAAGGCAGCAACAGTGCATGTACTGTCAACCATTGTACCCCTGGGGCCTAGATAAGAGCCCGGCATGCAGCAGGTATTCAATAAATATTTGTCGAGTGTATAAATAAATCTCAGGGTTGGAAGAGCTTCTATAGGTCAAATACTTGCCTTCCTTTTAAGTATCCTTATCAATTAAACCACAGTACTTAGACCTTTAGGAGTAAATATGGAACATTCCCATAGGATACTTTGAATCTCAGGACCAGCTGAATGACTGCTCAGATATAGGAGCCCAAACCATGGCTGTTGGATAGGGATTTTCTTCTCTTTGAAGATCAGCATGTAGCCCTGCATCCCTGAATGGCATGCTTTCACTAAGTGACTTGGACTCTCAAGCCAAAGAGAAGCTTTTGATTTGGACAGCCAGTCTCCTCACTGTCCTGCTTGAAACTTGTTTATGCTTTCTTATGGCTTCCGGGGTAAAGGCTAACATCCCTAGCATGACATCCATGGCTCTGCCCTTTCACCCCTCCAGCCTCATCAATGTTTATCATCTCTGCATTCCAGCCCACAAGCCATCTTGATGCTCCATGGTACCATGTTTTCTCTGCTGTGGGGCCTATGGCCTAATGATGTCTCTACTAGGAATCCCACTCGTCATTCAAGCTTCAGTTACAAATTCCACAGAGATGTCTTCCTTTGACTCCTTGGTAAAATTATGTCCCTTTGTTATAAGCTCTGTTCTCCTTCATAACACTCATCTCAGTTTTAATTTCAAATGCATTTGTCTGAGGTTTTGATTAATGCTTATCTTCACTAGTGAACTTTGAGTTCCACGGAAGCAAAGGCTGAGTCTGTTATTGTTCCCTGTTTAGCACAGCAAATGCATGACGGCACTCTGAGTGCAAAACGGGCCAAAACAGAACGGGCTGAATCACTGAAGTATGAGAAAAATAAAGGTATGCCAGGCATCCTCCTAACAGAGGATCTGAGACTCTGTTAAGACAACAGAGAATCTGAGTAGCTGAACTCTTTATTCTCTGATTTAGCACAAAGGGGTCAGATCTTCAGAATCAGGTCTGCAAAGTTTCTGAGGTTCAGAGCAATCTCCTAAGCCTCTCCCTCCCCAATTTTCCATTTGCCCGTCCAAAGGAGACCACAACAAGAAGCTCTCAAACAGCATGGTGTTTTCTAGCATTCTTATGATGCCAATAAGAAGGGCGCAATTATCCTAGTGTCTGAAGTCTTGAAAATGTTTGGCTACAATTCAGCGTTAGCAAAACTAGTATCAGCTGGACTGTGTGTGCATCTAAGGACAGTTTCCCTAAACTGGTCAGGTGTGGAGTGGGGGCTGGTGGGGAGCCCCGTGTGAATGTTCTTTTATACCATGAGTGCTGGTGCACTTCCAAAGACACTCAAGGCCATCAGTACCTGCCCTACTATCCTTGAAGAGTTAGTCCATTCCTTGTAGCAGGATGGAAGTCCATTCAGAAGCTTGGAGCAAGATTTCTGCTCCTCTCCTAGCAGAAGCCAGCAACTGATGTCTCTCTCACCTTAGAAGTGAAGCAAGATTCTATCAAGATATAAAACGCCAGTCTCCACCTGTTGACCACACTGATCATTGGACCACTAACGTTTCAATTGTATATTAAACACGCTGACACCTGTTTTCTTTCATAATACCTGGTCTCACCACTTTTCTTTGAAATCAGCATATCACCTTAAAATTTGTGGAAAAGGCACTGTAGAGAATTGCTTATCATAATAGGAGGAAACTGAGGCCCAGAGAGGCTAATCAGTTCTCCAAGGTCACACAAACAGCAAGAAGCAGAGCTGAGATTGAAGTTCAGGGCTCCCAGTTCTCCAGCCAGAACTCTGAACATTATTCACTATACCCCTCTAGAATTTTTACGACAGCAAATCTGAGTAAGCATAGCCTATATAACTCTAGGGTTATCTATCACTGGGACATTTAAATGATTCAGTATCGACTGGGGAAAGTTTGACTCTGCTCTGTGCAAAGTACAACTTCTTTCTTTGGTCAAGCCTTTTGGTTTATCATTCTTTAGAATTTAGAAGGACCTCTCAAGGTCACAAAGTGATGCTCTTCACCCAAAGGGGCTTAGATCCGTGATGGAATCATCTTCATGTAAAGAACACTTGTTTTTCCCTGCTCCATCCCAGGCCTCATGGAATAATTCCAAGCAATTGTTCAGGAACCTGGGCAGGCAGGGAAACCAGTAGTTCTGCTTAGGCTATAAATTATCACTTCATTTCTCTTTGCCTCAGTTTCATCAACTGTAAAATAAGTTTAATCAAATGCTTCTTATAAATTTATTCTATCAGTTAAATTAATTATCATACTATGCTTAGAATGCTGCCAGACACATAGTAAATGCTCAATAAATAAGAGTTGTTGTTGTCAGGTTTATGGTAAAAATCCCTTCTAGGAAAGATTGTCAGTTAAAGTTTGGCGGAAAAAGAGAACAACAGATCTTAAAAGCAAGCCATAGCAGTACAGTTTCAAAAAAAAATTCTTTTTAAAAATCTGCAACACTACGGATGAACAAAACAAGATAATGCTAGCACACTGAAGTGATAGGGAAGCAGGCTGATTAGGCAGCAGTTTGGTCAGGAGAAAACTAGCAATGGGTTAACCAGTCACTGGCACAGGCTTGGGCAAAAGTTTATATGTCCTAAATGGATTTCTTAGGGAACAGACACTCCCCTACTAATCAATTAAAAAGAGTTCAACAAAAGAATTTAAAAACATTGCTCAAATACTACACTCTGTGAAGAAAATGTCACAAAAATTCAGATAAAAATATACACTTGTTTAAAATATCTTTAAAAAGCAAACTAGCTTACCAGTTATATTTTAGGAAGTCTTCCCTATTGCAATAAATGAACTAGTTTGTGAAATACTAATGATCTTAACACTTGGAATTCCATTTGTACTTAGAAAAAGGGAACAGAGTGCTTATTTTGTACAATTATTTCCTACTCATCCTCTTCTGTTAGAATAGAACATTCTCTTTTGAGGAGCAAAATCCCGTATTTTTTTGAGCGGGGCTCTTTGAAAACTTGGTTGTATGCTGCCATCTTGTGGTATTACTAAGACATGTTCCTTTGCGCCGTCTAAAGTAAATCACATTTGTCCACGAGGTGGCAGTAGTGAGAAAAAAAATTATTTTTTTTCAGATCAGGCATGAAATGTTATTTGCAAAAAGGAGTCTTTCCTATTACAGGCAAGAAAAAAAATTTTTTTTTGGTCCCTAACAACTGACAATTATTCTTTCTTTTCCAACGTGAAGGCAATCTCAGGTTCTTGAGTAAAATTGCCTTGCCAGGGATATACCAATTATGTAGGGATTCCCTGGACATACCCATTAGAATATACCTGAAACCTACCATTTTTATGCCTCTCGAAGACTTCTCTCCATACGTCGATCTTGCTTTAGCAAATACACTTAAAAAGTAAGCATGGCAGTGCCAGTCTAAATAGTAAAATAAAAAGATAAATCTGCAGCAATACAATGGACAAAATTTTGGGGGGTTCTAGTACAGAGACAGTTCTAGACTTCTGTGGAAGCATTATTGTCATATGCTTAGATCTCAGCTCCTGATGAAGGCGTACAAGGAGGCAATGGGAAAAATAATTTAATACTAGAAAAAGCAAGTGCCTTGATGAAGTTATTTATGCTAATCTGTCTTTGACTTTTGACTTTCAGATTCTTTAGAACCAGCCGTGTTATACAAACATGTAGCATCAGAAAGAGCTGACTGGGCTTTTCTCATTGGCATAGACAATGTCTTCCTTGTTCACTACTGTAGCCTCAGCTCACTATTTCTCTAGCACAGAGTATGTGTTCAATAGATTTGCTGAATAAGTGTCTGAGTACATAAATGAATAAATGAATGAGTGACTGAGTGAATGAATTAATCAATCAATACTTTAAGAGCTGCCCTCCCTAAGATTCTAGGTAGGGGGAAATTTTATTCTCTGAAACCACTATGCCTCAACACAAAGGCAAAATGATTATTGGGAATTCACAGTCATTTAAAGAACCATATGGGGCTGGGAGGTCCTTTCATTAGTCCCCAAATCCCTGGCAGGTAGAAAATTTTCTGGAGGGCTAAGCTTTATTTAAGAACTCATGAAATTTAAACCTTAGAAAATAAAAACCCAAGATGTTCTTTTGTTCAAAGGCCAGATTTAGTCTTTTCTCTCATCTGCCATTATGTGGTTTAATTAGGTCTCTGTCTCTGTCTCTTTCTCTGTAATTACAGTGAGTGTTGTGAAGGTGAGGGATGCTTCACTGGAAGCTCTAGAGTTTACAGTTTGGTAACTCCCTTAGTACCTGAGGAAATTTCCATATCTATATTTATGAGCTATTTTGGCATTTTGCCTTCTTTGAATTTTATCTGGGAGAGGAGGTGAGGGTACAACGAATCCATGAGGAGAAGAATTGATTTTCAGTACTTTGACTCTTGACAACTTATCTCTAATTCTATGCTTATAAGCATTCATTCTAATTCACAGGTAGGATATGTAGAGTTTAGCGGTTTATACTGTTCGTGCAATTGTTCTAATTCCAGGGTATTTACTTGAACGTAAACGGCTCACTTTTCAATACACCACAGCCATTGGAGGAAGGAGACATTCTCTGTTGCATATGGCACAACTCTTTCTATGAGGCCAATCTTCTGATATGTCTCAGGTTTTGAAAATGACATGTTACAGGACTTAAAATAACTAATCGCACTTTTTTTCTGGGCCAGAATTAATAAGAGTGTATGTTCAGGGGAGACGGAGGGTCCAAATTCAACACAGATTTTATCCTCCAGTTGCCTGGGAAAAGTAAGAGAGGGACAGAGTTAAAATCACTAAGAAATTTAATGAAATTAATGTATAAGAATATTCGACGCGATGCTTCTTCTTCCCTCACTGATGCTGAGGACCTGAAGCATAACATTTGTTAAGGGTCCTCCATGGGAATTTATGATTTTTTGTGCTCTTTTTTTTTTTTTTTTTTGGTCAAGGTTTTGAAAAATAAAACCTTTTTTTTCTATAGTAGCTTAAAAGGGGGACATTTTTATTAATTCAATTTTCAAAGCCACACTCTGAAAGTTGTTAATTTCTTTCTCAATGGTTTCTCTGCTCTACTTGGAGGCTTTAGGGATTAGCACTTCTACTTACAAGTATTATTATTATTTTCCTTTTTACATAGGAAAAAGATATGCCTATGATTTCTATTTGGATTGTTAGAGTTCTAAATTTTCTCTTTTACTATCTTCACGTTTTATAAACCCTAATGCCTAGTATTTCTAGAGTAATGTTCTCTGAGAATCACAGTAATCATTCTGCGTCTAGTTCAGGGGAAAAGCCAAAATACAGAAATAGTTCTAAGCGTCAACATTTAAGATTATTCCTGTTTTCTTAGTTATTTCATAACTAATTTCTCATTATATGATAAAATAATCGAAACTCATTCCTTATTCTCATCAATTAGTGAACCAACCCTCTACTAACTAAACATTCTATACTAAAGGGAATTGGAGAAAATATTTTTACAATAAAAGGTCATTTCATTAAAAAAAGACAAATTTGTATTAATACCCCAATTTAGAAAGAGAGCATAGGAGGACCCACATCTGAAAGGAGGACTCTTACTGGAAATCCTGGAGGTGACACAAGGGAAATCTCTTGTAAAATGAGTCAGGTTTGACTTAGGACCTGGAAGAGTTGAGAGAGTGTTTGTCCCTGTGGAGAGAGCACTAGCTTGGGGAGGAACACTACTCCTGGACCTGCCTCTTCTGTGACCTTGAGCAAGTCACAGAAACAGGTCCAGCCTCAGAGAGGGCAGAAAAAGGAGAAAGGGTTAGGTGTTTGTTTTTTTGTATGTGGGCCTCTCATTGTTGTGGTCTCTCCCGTTGCGAAGCACAGGCTCCGGACGCGTAGGCTCAGCAGCCATGGCTCACGGGCCCAGCCGCTCCGCGGCATGTGGGATCTTCCCGGACTGGGGCACGAACCCATGTCCCCTGCATCGGCAGGCGGACTCTCAACCACTGCGCCACCAGGGAAGCCCGGGTTAGGTGTTTTAACCTGAATATTTCATAGTACACTGACAGCTCAAACATTCAGGCGAAACATTTGTTTATATCATTATTAATGGTGCTATCTCTGGGGAGAGAGATTATATATAATCTTTATTTTTCTTCTTTATAGTTTCATATATTTTCATATTCTTCCATAATGAGGATACATAACATTTATTATCAGAATGGAAAACTATTTATAGAAACAAATCAATGCATTTTTTTAAAAAAAACTCTAAATCTGGGGAAAAGAAAATAATCAATTTCTGATTCTTTAGCTTTGGGATGACATCATTACAAAGAGAATGAATGTTTTCCTCCACTTTTTAGTTGGCTGGTATCATCCAGTAAAACTAAAGAGAAGCTAAGATAGGTGAGGTCTGACTTCTATAAGGAACATCGTCTTTACAGCATGAAGTGACAATGCAATAAGAAATGTAATATATGGTTTTATGAGGTCCTTCTGACTGCACGCTTGAAGTAATTGCCCTGTAGAGTGAGTAGAGATGCACGAATTAACTTTAACTGCTACGGGCTCTGCTCAGTTGTGATATGGATGGTTCCAGAGAGTGCAGACTCACTAAGCACTCCTGACATAAAGAGAGGGTTTCATTAAGTCTCTTACCGCAAAGTCAGCCTTCTCAAATCCTGCAGATTTCTTATTTAGCCTGAGAGGTTTAATTTTTAATAATCAGTGAATTAAAATGTTAGAGAATGCCCAATGTGCTAAGTTTAATAAAGGAGTTTCCCTGGGCCACTCCACCTAAAATATGCATAAGATAGAAAAATTCCAGAAGCAAATTTGTTTGAATCAGCTATCAGTAAGGTATTAGGGCCAGACATGAACCTTCTGTCTTAAAGAAGAAACAAGTGCTTCTGCCCTTGTGCCTGGAACACGCCCATTGCACCTGTGGGTAAAATCTTGGCCTCTGCCCCTCGATGGAATTAAAGAACAGTCATCTCATTTCATAAAGAGCTATCTCCCAGCCCCGAATCTACTTATTGTTGGGGCAAAGTAGATTATATTTTCCGTGTTTAAAAATATACATTTTATGTATATTTGAAGCCTTTTGTGCCTTCATGTATTTAACTAGCTAAAAAAGGATTTAAAAAGAACAGGTTTGGGTAGGTCTCTAGAGATTTTCCTCCTGTCTGGTTTTCTTTCTCTCTACTTCTATGCTCTAAATTGTGAATTGCAGATCCTTTTTAGAATCCATTTTATACTTAAATTCTAAGGGATTGAAGATGGTCTTTAATCCATGTAATATGTGTTTTCATTTTGCAAGTTTCAAAATCAAAAACATTCAAATACCATGAATCAAGGTAACTAGCCTATGGAATTTGAATGCAGAGATAACAAGTGAATTTGTGAGATTTCCTGGGATTTTAAGGCTCTTGTAAATAAGGGATTATTTATTGGAAATAAGGGAAGATAAGGGATTAAAAAAAGGTGGTATGCTCAGAGTTACCCTAGGGCCTGCGTCTGCGGCACTGACCGCCACAGGGCAGAACCTGGTGAAGGCAGTTCTCGGTTCTGCTCTGGGCCCTTCGCAGTGACTGTACTACTTGGAGCGCCAGGATGCCTCAGTGATTTATCTGTCATTCCTGCTGTGTCACCGACTCCAAACATAGCATCATCGCCAGGTTCTAGAGCAGCTCCTGGAAAACGCAAATGGCTCCATACGACCTGACCGTTCCTACAACTAAAATAAAAACCTACTATCAAACCTCCTTGTTGAGAGGCTGAAAGTTTTCTCTAGATGTTCTGCTAGATAATAGGCTCTCAGCATCCTCCAGAAAACTCACCTCTGTAACACTACCTACCATACAGTATACACTACCCGTACATATCTGTACAATCAGGCTGACGGGTGTTCTTTCTTGTCTTAAATGTGCAACAGGGGTAGAAATGCCCATCTCCTCTCTTTCAACTCCACTGGTTTATCACTTTTCTTTTAAACAGGCCAGATGCAAACACGGAAAAGTAAGAAACTATTAGGGAAAAATGTATTTTTTTTTTCAGAGTTTAAAAATTCATTAGACCATGTTGCTCAGCTCTCCCTGGATTCTAGACCTCTGCATTCCTGGGATGTTCTGTTCCTCTCTCCCTTCTCTCTTCTGCCTTAATTTTGAACTTCACTTTCACCTGGAAGCCTCTCTGACCAGTCCAGGTTAGCTAAGGTGCCCCTGTTCTGTGCTCCCCATATACCACACAGGTTTCCTCAACTTAGCAAACTTTCCTGTGATTGCTTAATTCATCATCTACTGCCCCGTCTGGTCTGTAAGCTCTATTACATGTCTGGCTTGCTCTCCACAGTGTTTCCCAAGATCCAGCTGAGAGCTTGGCATGTAAAAAGTACTAGGATAGTCCTTTTTTTTTTTTTTTTTTTTGAGGGAATGAATAGTGTAATCAAAATATCGTGTATTGTTAAATAAACTTCACCTGGGCCAGAAACTAGTGTGCACTGCCCTTTGAGAATGAAGTTTATTTCTTGTGTTCCTCACGGTTAGAAATCAGAGGAAAAGAAAATGTGGACTCTAAAAGGAACTTTACAAAGCAAAAGCAAGTGGAGAGTACATCTAAATGCAGAACAAGTGACACTATTCATTTAATGATAGAATGGGAGGCCTGATCCTTAGGGAAGACTAACCTCCCATGGATAAGCGCATGCCATCTTTTTCAGCACTGCAACACAAAGTAAGCAGCTTTCAACAATGAACTTACCTGTATTCAGGAACTCCAGGGAAGAAAATAGAACAAATCTCCCAAGTTACCCTCTAACTTGCGATTCAACAAAGAGAAGTGCAAGCTACTGCTTTTCCTTCTTTCTTTCCTTTTTTTTCTTAGTTGCTTCTGCCCTCCAAACATTCACATGGACAATTGAGAAAGCACTTTAGAATGGCCAAGAAACTTTCCAACATAGAACATGGCTGGGGATGCTTGGTGCCGTGCGGGCTAAAGAGGATGGGATGATGCACAGAATGGGTGCTCAGCCAAGGCACATTTCTCTCTTACTGCTTTTTTTTTTTTTATCTTTTGAAAGCACAGGATGCTACTGTTGCCCCAAACAATATCCTCTTGGGCAGTTAAAAGTCATACCGGAACTGCAAGGTTTGGAAGGTGAGTGGTTGAGGCAGAATCTCCCTTGTGAGTATGGGGCAGATAAAGTAGAATGGACTGATAGCTGTGATTTATAGCAAAGATACTCTGTTAATGGTAATGTCTAGGTATTGAAACGTACACGTGTTACAGAGATGTCGGAAGCGTTTTCTTTTACCATCAGCATTGTGATCAGTAAAATAGTGCAGTAAACTATGGCAGTGCTTGACTCCCCAGGGTCCAATTAGGAAGCATGATAAATGACTTCTAAGGTCTCTCCACCTACTGATTTGCGGCCTCTATAGCTGACAATTCCCAGTGGAGTCCTAGTGAGTGGTCTGCCTACCCCATCATATATCTGTGTACAAATGAACACCTTACGTTGGAATTCCGAACTCATTATGTCATGCTGTGTTCTGACTTGGCAGGTGTGTTGTTTCTTCACCACAGTATACAAGGGGAGATGTAAGGTGGGACCCCTTAAGCTGATTTTTTTTTCCCTTATGGAAGTGCTTGTTTAATTTAATACCTACAAATGACTTGTGATGATGAAAGTACATTGTGGGGATGGAGTGACTGTATAAGAGAAGTTGTTACTAAGGTTAATTTGTATCTTGCCTCTTCAGAAGTAGATGTTTCCTCCAAATAGATGGGATAATGGCTTTGTGGTGCTTGCATGGCTGGTAACCAGTGTTTAGAAGTGAATGCTAACAACATCAAAACTTTTTTTTTTTTTTCTCTCCTTTTTTGCGGTACACGGGCCTCTCACCGCTGTGGCCTCTCCCGCTGCGGAGCACACAGGCTCCGGACGCGCAGGCCCAGCGGCCATGGCTCACGGGCCCAGCCTCTCCACGGCATGTGGGATCCTCCCGGACCGGGGCACGAACCCGTGTCCCCTGCATCGGCAGGCGGACTCTCAACCACTGTGCCACCAGAGAAGCCCCAAAACTTTTTCTATGGTTTTATTTGAAGGATGTCAAAGAGAGAGTGTATGCATAATGCAAGGTGAATATGGTGGAAAATGTAGAGAAAAAGATCAAGAAATACAGATAACAGGAATAAGAATTTCAGGTGAAAAGGAAAGAGGGAGCCATGGGGCAGACGAAAATTAAAGATTATACTTTTGCAGGGCTATACTATGAAATTTGTCAGGGGCTGAGACTGCATTGATGATTCAATTCTTGGAAGAATATGTATTCTTTCTTTTTTAACTCTTAAGTAGTGCCACTTCCTTTAAGGACTCTTGATCCGTATCATGTCTCTGAACCTAGAGCGAAGCTTCCAGTGAAAAGACCTCCTTCCTGGCTACACCCAGCAACGCTCCTCACAGCACATTGCTACCTCCTGCTAAATGTCATCCTCTGGCAAACACTGAGGCGAGCTCTCTAAAGACCAGAGGGACCTGCATCAGCATTTTCTGTCCATTCAAGATCCTGATCTTCTCACCCTTTGGGGCAGCATGCTAACATTTTCTGCTGCAAATCTCACTGAGCTCTTCTTAGGCGGCTTTCTTCCTTTTAATTAAAAAGACAAGACTGTCAATTACTCAAACTTAATCCCAAAATGTAATTGTTACCTTGAAAGATATTTTTTTCTCATAAAGCTCATAGAAGAGAAATATTTCCATCAAATTAAAATTTAGTGGGAGCTTGGATTTTAAAAAAAATATTCATCTTCAAGTCCCTGCTGGCTCTAGAAATCTAAATAGCACAGCAAGGCATAAATACAGGGAGATCACCAGGAAAGGCTGACTGATGTAGGCAGATCCAGACTAGGAAAATAGGAAAAGGCATCAGAAAAGAGTCCCAGGGCTAAAAATTCTCCTTCCTTTAAATTGACGCTGTAGGATTTTTACCCATTTAGCTTGAAGCTAAATATAAATTCTGAGAGAGGTAACACTTCCAAGCTTCTGTTGGACATTTAAATAAGAGCGTGAATAAATTTCAGAATTATTCTTGCTAGAAAATTTTAACAGGGAGAGAACAAGAACCGTTTAGGAAACAGGGCAGAAGGAATAATGAAGAGGTGAAAGAGCAAAACACAGAAGTGGATTCAACAGAGAGAAGTGCTTGTTACAACTGGGTCTAAATCAGTGGTTTGGGGTACCTATTACAGTTGGGTCTAAATCATTGAATTGGCTGGTGAAGTATTGATTCTAGGTGAAGTATTGGCACAACTATCCCACTTGGGATAGACCGGGAGGAAGTCAGACTCCTGTTCCCATTAAAGGAGTCAGAGGGTGGTTGTCAGGTATTCATGTCAACTCATAAATCATCTTCATTGTATTAATCAGGGCCCATGATTCTGCTGTAAATTTGTGTTGATGTGGCTACCTAAGTTCTATTAAAAAAAAAACAAGACCCTTGTTTCCATCACCTAGTGGGAAAGGAGAAATGTACTTAAACACTGAAGCTGTTCCTAGGACATGCTTTACACCTTTGAGCAGAAAAAAAGGGCAGGTTTTTTAGACTGATGGTCATTATGGATTAGTCTGACAGGTGGCAATGTGCATATGGGCATCCACAGCAAGTGCATGAGTGTATGAGTGTGTGCCACATAGTAGGGAACTGTAGCTGGCAGCTCCTCTTAAGTGTAGTATTATGATGGTGGTGAAAAATAATGAAAAGTCTTCTTTATCTGACCTTGGGATACTTCTCTATTTAAACTTGTTAGCAGTTTGGGCATTTCAGACATCCCTAGAAGTCAAAATACGTCAAACTATAATGAGGCCAAACCAAACTTTTATCTAACTAATATCCAGGCAACATGATACATGATACAAGTTCATCTTTAACTATAAGTGCATCTTTAAGAATTATAAGACATGTGTATCTGAATACGATCATTTTGCATTCAATATGCTTTCTTTCTAGGAAATTGAAGCTCTATTTATATGTTATTTAAAACACCATTTGAGCTTGTAGGCATGAAAAATATAATTTCTTTCCCATTTCACAGTTGGAAAAACTGAATTAAAGAGAACAATGCTAGTAATTATCCATGATTAATAGAGGTGTGTATGTAAATCAGCCTGAATAAGTGTGTGAAATTAGATGTGCTGATGCCAGACAGCTCTGCTCATGTTTTTTAAAGATGGATGCTTTCAAATCTCTGCGTGAGTTGGGCATACAACTCTGTGTGTTGAGTGGGTCTGGAAATGGACTTTGTAAAAGTGTATGGATTGTAAGGCAACTGTATTATATATTATAAGAATTATAATACATAAAATAAATTAGATGAGTGTTTAAAATTCATTAGACAGATATATCTAATACATATCTAATGAACATGAGTGCATACATAATGGTTATATAATGGTTTATAATGTACTATAGATTTTTATATGTGCCTGGGTGCAACAAGGAGTAGATTGGAATTTGGGTGTACTTTGATGATTAAAAGTGTAGGAGAAGTGCATGTTAGTTTCCTAGGGGTGTAGGGACTAATTGGATTAATACATGCAAAAACGCTTAGAACTCTATTACAGGAGAAGCCCACTATCTATGTTAGTTATTATTATTATTAATAGTACCATTTTTATTAGACAAGGTAAAACTGCCGTTATAATAAGGAGCAGAAAAGAAGCATTCTCTCATTGATCCCTGGGATAATATCCTACAGAAAATAAATGAAGCTGTATGGATAGTCCGGCCACCTTCACAGCATGGGATCTTTGTAGGATTTTTCTCCCTGTTTTCCTTCCTTGCCAGTGGAGTCTGATTTGAGAACCCATTCCTGGGAGTGCCAGCTGAGGACAGGTACATCTCCTCCTCTTTCTAGAGATAGAATCTGGCTGTTCAGATGCCAGGCCCACCCATAGCAATACCAGTCTCCCTGTGGGAGGAAGCAGGCCAGGAGGAGTGCAGATTTCTGCAAGCCTGGTTTGTTTGTGGATATTAACTTTTTTTTTTAACTTTAATTGTGGGGCGTGTTTTGTTTTCAGAGTGAGCTTTAGACAGCTGTATTAATCATGCAAACCCAGCCATGCACAATGTGTTTTATCAATGGAAAAACAGGAACGGAATGGCAAGCAGCTATGAACAAACCCAGTGCAGTGCCTGAACCTAGAAGATAATCTCAAACATTTCCCAAGCCTACTAGCCACACGGGGTTAGTGAATGGAAAGGCTGTTCACTTGGAATAAATAATCAGATGGGAGGCAAACAGGGTAGACAGATTCCAGGGTTATTAATTTTCTTTTTTTTTAAGTGGCAGCAATTGTGGCCAGAGAGCCTTGAGCTCGAGGGAATTCTTCACTTGAGGGTGATAAACACACAACGGTGGTTTGCTCTTGTCCATTTCTCTTCTTTCCCTTTATTTTTACTTTGGGAGGCTGGTTTCATCACCTCATTCTGCACCTGCGGTCCTTCTAAATGTGAGAGCATCTCTGGTGCACGTCCGTCATGAGGGGCTGTGCATGGGGAGGACACGGGAGCAATGTTACCCGATTCTCAGTATTCAGAGCCCTCAGGAAATGATTGGAGACTAACAAACTGAGAAAAGTTCCCTCAGACGTTTAGAGCTGCCTCTTGCCTCATTTTACAATTCAGTGGATTTTCTGCAGCGATGTAGTCAGGGGTAGTTATGCAAATATATGCAATTCAGGACTCATTTCAGAATAAATAAACCTAAATTAAAATGAATGGGAAAAAACACCTATCAGGAACAGATAAAAAATGGCACACTCTTTTATTTATTTATTTATTTATTTATTTATTTATTTATGTATCTATCTTTTAAATTAAGGAGCAGGGAAGCACCCTGATTTTTTTGTTTGGTTTTGTTTTGGGCATAAGAGGAAAGGAAGTTTGAAAATTTCTGATTGGCTGCAGACAATACAAATTATCCTTTGGCGTAATTCCAGTATTACTATTATCACTGCAGAAAATCAAGCAATGTGATGAAGGAAACCCAAGGGAAACACATTTGATTTACTGAGCCTTGTTTTTTTTTAAATCACAGCTTAAAGAGGTTTAGGACTGCATTCCTGCTGCAACTCTGCTGCTTATCCCCAGTCACCTTGATGAGCCCTGTAGAGAGGGGGTAGGAGGGGAGACCCTCCAATGAGAGATATTAACAATGAAGCAGCTGAAATTAAACATGTGTTCCTGTTATTGGAAAGTAGGAGGGAAAGTTCTCTTTTTTTATGATGGGAGGAGAGTAAAGGAGCTTGGGGACTTTCTCCTACTTTCAAAACACCTTATGGAAATTAATTGGCTCAAAAATCCTTCAGGCCATTTGCATCAACCATCTGCTTATAGACATCTTCACACTTTAGGAGGGAAAGGTAGGATTGCACATAGATGATGACAATGTATAATGCTTAATTAAATGAAGGTGTCTCATGTTATAGTTACGACCACAGTGAGGCAGTCATCTTTTCTTAGATATTTCGGTACACAAGGGGCTCTATAAAAAGGGTTAAGGATCCCATATGTTAGTATTTTTTTCCACAGGAAACTGTATTTCACATGGGCTGCCATATTGATTGGAAAGAAGAGAAGAAAACAGATTTGATTCTAGAAAGTAAAAGTCCTTGTAAGGAACAGGAAACTTAAGAGGGCACTTCCTACAACTACCTCTCTCACCAGCTACCCCAAGTCTCCATGAACAGCTTTTCAATTTCTACGAGCAGAAGCCCTAAGTATTAGTAGTAAGATAAACTCTA
Organism: Hyperoodon ampullatus; assembly: GCF_949752795.1. NCBI lineage: Eukaryota > Metazoa > Chordata > Mammalia > Artiodactyla > Ziphiidae > Hyperoodon > Hyperoodon ampullatus. Next base: position 84,717,481 of record NC_136918.1, on the reverse strand, counting down.
TTCTCTAAAACTACTGGATCTATGGAAGTTATCGACAACAGTCTATCTACAATGTGAAATCAAACTAGGGTCATTCTCCAATCAACAGTTCTGTTTGTGGGAAAATAACAAGTTCAACAAAATCCCACATGCTCCATCCTGGTCCAAACTGTTTTTCAACATCAAACAGCTGTCCTTTGTGAACAGTGTCTGGCTTCGTTTTGTTCAATGTTATATATATCATAAAGAGTGATCAGATACAATATTTGACTGTGTGGCTGTAGAACTGCTCTCACAAAGGATACCTCGAGTAAGAGTGACACTGTACAAAGCCCATCTTGGATGGAGCATGACCTCTTTGAAAATGTTACCCATTGGGACAAACGCGTATGTGCATGTTTGTCACATCATGATATTTGCAAGATGGCAACATGATAAAATGCTGTCAATCTCTGCAGCAACAGTAGAAGATAAATGTTTTAAAATGACTGTGGCATGTCAGGAATTCAAAATGGGATGCTTTCCATGAACACTGAGTTTCTTGTCAAGTCTAAAAAACAGGCACATTTTAACAGTCTTATTTTTAGTGACTGGGATAAGAAACAGGTTTCATCAATGTTTTAGGGGAGAATTCTATTCAACAGAGTTCTTCTAAAAATAGTTTGGCCCCTACTTCAAATTTAAGAATACTTCTTTTATTAAGCTGTCTAGTTGATCCTTGAAACCTTGCAGTTCTCATTTCTAATATAATTAAAATAAGTTTGCATATACGTGAATACATACATATGCAAAACATCACATTATTGACACTCTCCATATCTATACCCAATTCTGGCCTAATTTTTAGTTTGGACAAGTGTTAATGAAACATGATCCATCTTCAAACTTATAAAACAGCAGCTTCCTACCTTTAATTCTGAGCACATTTCCTTCAGAGTGTATACGACAATCTTGTTTAATTGGATTTATTTTTTCCACACTAGGCTCCACATGGCCTACTTTCCATTTTTTCTCAAGTCTTTGAGTGTTATTTGCAAATCACTTTTCTGGAATTTAATTTCAATGGTAGGTTGGTTTCATTTCAGGTTTTTTTATTGTTTTAATTTTATTTGCCAATTTGCCTTTAAATGCCCTTAAGCTAGAAGGTCGGGGCTGCACTGCACTTGCAGCTAAACGTGATGTAGAAGGCAAAATTTAATTTGAGTGTGTAGAAAGTTCTGTGAAAAGGAATATGGAATGATTACCTTGTTTTCTTATTTGTGTTTTCTAAAATAGTTATGTTTAAAAGGAAACGCCCCCACATTGGCCAAGATTTTAAGAAAAGGTAATGCTCTTGTAATCTGGATGAGTTCAACCTTTGGTAATAGATAAATTCATTTTTACAAGTAATACAAATGACTTCAGATTTGGATTGTATCAGGCAGTCAGTTAGAGGATTCATATTTTTTGTGAGCTACAGAATTTAACCAGCAGTGTTCCAAATATGTGAGTTCATAGTTACCTGTAATATGTATTAACAGAACAAAAAATTGCTGTCTGAGTTTAGCACTGTCTCCCCAGTTAGTGACCAACTTGAAGTTAGGTCAGTTACAGACCAGTTACCTGTCTTTCAACTAGTGTGAGGGCAATCGATTGACCTTTTTTTGAAGGTTTAAAGAAAAAAATGATTCCTTTTGTGTGCGAATTTTGTCAATTCTTTTTGTGTTTTGCACATTATAGGTGATGGAGAATGACCCAGCAACAGAATACAACGATAAAAATCATACTGACCTTGAATGGGGTGGGGGATTGTGGGTAAAACACGCTCTAAAGGGGAAAAAATAGTAAGCATCATGGAGCATTTATATAGATAGATATAGATATATCTTACTCATGTTTAGGTACTCAATTATAAAACGATGAATTTTCATGCCTACGGGATCATATCATCTCCTGTAAAGCATTTGTCTGTCCTTCCAGCCAACACTAAATTATCAGAGAGCTATTAGTAAACTTTAACATCCAAAGTCTTTAAAAAAAATTAGCCAGAATAGGGGATAACACCTTATTGTGGTAACCCTACAAACAGGATCCTGCCCTCCTCTGGAAAATCCACCAAGATTACAGATTTTGGGGGGTGTTGGTATTGAGGGTATTTAAATTAGTAGTGATCAAATTCAGGTCATGCATCTTGGCCCTGGTTCTGGGCTCTTTAACTTTTGACAGATGAACCTGTGGTAACTAAAGACTCCTTTCCTCCCTTTAAGCCCTACAGTTCATATCAGCTTTAGCCAAGCATCTAGAAAATTTATTTTGGTAAATACTAATTCAATTTTTCCCTCAGATTTTTCCTTCCACATTACTGATATCAGTGCAAGAGTAATGCAAAGATACTAAGCTTCTTGGCATGATAAAATCTGATTTTTAGTCTTTTCCTTAACCCCACCCCCTTGTGATAATACAATCTCATCTTAAGTTTGATCACCAGTCAGATTTGCTTGATGACACATCCTGTTCAGTAGTAAGATGTGCTTTTCTTTTAAACACTAGAGTCTCAGCTTATGAGTTGCTCGCAGTCCCATCCCCAAGCTACTGACCATAAATTGAACGTGCTGAAAGAGTTCAGGCTTTAAGGTATCCTCTATTTGTCTCATCAAAACCCAGGTTTAACTCTAAATCCTCCTCTGGGGCTCTTTCAGAAAGATAGAATGTTGCATTAGGGATAGGATGCATTACTTGCTACCCCCAAACCCTATAATGTAATGTAATCATAATACTTTTCTACATTCCTCCTAGCAGCTTGGTTAGATAAAGACCAGTGATAAATGAAAATCAACAAAAATCAAAACCATAAGAAGAAAAGCATATGTGCACATTCAAATCTGATCTGCCTGCCGTCTTGTGTCATAAGCTTAGAAGAGTAGATTTTGCCTGGAATTTGGGCACTCAATACATCTGGACACTAAGAAAACCCAGTCTCCTTGAAGAGTGAGCTTTCCTTTCTTGGATGAAAGGTGTGGCTTAAATGCCAAAGTTTTATAAGTGCATTAAGATGGTACAAGTCAATAATAGCACAGTGAAAAAATGTGTCTTAGTTACACAAGTGTCAAGGAGAAAAATGTTTTAAACCTCCACTGGTTATTTGGTATTAAGTTTCCAGCTTTGAAAATAAATAGCTAAACTGCCTTCAGCATTTATAGAGCAGTTGGAGACCATTGTCCCATATTATAATATATCTATCTTATTTTATTCTTATTACAATTATTATTCAGACTGTTTAAATGACTCAGCTTAATATTTTCTCATCACACTGTTCACAGCTGGGTAAATGCACTCTGCCCTCATTTCGACAAGACCATTTATATTGCTAAACATCTCATCCACCCCCCTCTCATTGCCTCTTCAATGATTTCCCACCCTGTTATCATCATCTTAGCCCCATCACACCCCATTAGTTATTCTCGTTCTCTTAATTTCATCCTACTGGCTTATCATTTCTTAGATGCTTCCCCATCCTAGCTTTTTATCCTTATTCTTCCACCATAATTTCGTTGTATTTTGTAGTTTATGCCAGGGTTTATGCGCTCCCGTAACAGTGTAAAGTGAAGTAAATACCACTTAAAATGAAAAAGAAATCTCCGACTTTTAACATTTAAACGTAGGGGAGAGCAGGAACCTTGGTGTTATGTGATCTGTCTTTTTCCTGCTAGTATTTGAGGAGGTCAACATAGTTTATCAATTGATTGGGAGGTTTTAAGAACAGAATGCAAGGTTTACCCCAATACGATCTGCGGTGGCTCTTGGTAAGTCTTAAATACGAGCTTTGGTTTCTTATCTGCTAAATGGGGTGGAGGGTGTTATTGGCTGATTCTGCTCGGACACCATAAAAAACAGTTAAACTGGAGTTAACACTTTGAAAGAAGCCCCTCTGAATTAAAAGCACCTAAATGACAAAAGCTGGGGTTGAGAGTAGGGTGTACAGAGAGAGGTAATTTATTAACTCAGATATGATTTTCTTTTATTTTCCAGTGGGTATTGGATATGGTCAATGGTCTCTCTGGAAGTAGGTGTATTCAATGCCTACTCTTAAATCTAAAACTAGTCCTGGTGCCCATCTATTTCCTACTGTATCCACAGAGAGCCCTCATAAGGAGGGCTTTCAAACTACATGTGGATAGTGTTCAAATAGCTGCTCGAACTGCTTTATTACATGGCATCCAGTAGTAGCTGGTTAAGAGGCTTTGCCAAGTCTTAACTAGCATCATCACGTGGTGTATATTTATTACACCTTTTTTTTTTTTTTTTTTTGCGGTAGGCGGGCCTCTCACTGTTGTGGCCTCTCCCGTTGCGGAGCACAGGCTCCGGACGCGCAGGCTCAGCGGCCATGGCTCACGGGCCCAGCCGCTCCGCGGCATGTGGGATTTTCCCGGACCGGGGCACGAACCCGTATCCCCTGCATCGGCAGGCGGACTCTCAACCACTGCGCCACCAGGGAAGCCCCCCATGGTGTATATTTAAATGCTGGGCCCCAAAGGTAATAACTTAAAATGACTTCTAAAGAAGCAGGGAGGCCCTGATTTTAGGGGATCTCTCCAGTGCTGGGTTGCTTAGGTTGTTCTTGAAATTTAATCAAGTATAGGTTTACAGGTTAATGATCATTTAAAATTAAAAAGAAAAATTTAAAACCTCCTACACACAGATGTGGTATGGCTCAGTGTAGATTTCTTTGTATTTTTATTCTTTTGTTCTCAGCAGCCTCAAAATACCTTATCGATCCACACATTTCTCTAAAGTAGAAGGTAACCGATCAGTAGGACTGTCTTTAACATGACGAATGCCTTCTTTTGACATGCCTATAGAGTCAAAAGCTGAGCAGTAGGCTGGACTCTCTGCTCAAAATCTCAATGTGCCAAAGATGAACCAACGGTCTCACTAATCTAGTGGACTCAGGCTGGGGAGGGTTAATGGAAATGGAAGTGGGAGGTGGTGGAAGTAGTGTCCCTGGGTGGGAAGGAATATAACAATATTTATATTCAGTGAAAAAATATCATTAAGTGAAAGAAGGAGAAAGAAGTTAGATGTCTTTTCACCTCCAAACTACAAAAGATACATCTCCTAACATTTTCCCTACATATACAAATCTAGATAATGTGTTGGTTTAGAGCCTGGACCCTGGAAGGAGATTACCCGAATTTAAATCCCAGCAGCCTTACTTAGTTGCACTAGTTACTTAACCTCTTTGAATAATGGAGAAATATGAGTGCCTAATAAGGCTGTGCTGATGATTACGTGAGGTCACATATGTTAAGTGTTCGGCACATGTGCAGAGTACCTTGTACATACTCACTTGATAAGAAGTGATGACGTTAAAATCATCTCCCTTATTCTTCCTCCCTACCTGTTGCTTTAAAAATAACTCAGTGCAAGCAATAAAACAAGATAAGGTTTCCTTTGCGGATGGCTTGCAGTCACCAGTGTGGATACATGGACTCTGTTATGTTACACATGCTGACAATGGAATGTCTCTTGGCATCACCAGAAGTCCAAGTCTTCACCCATGTGACACATATTCCCACATCTTACAAAAACTAAGGAGTGGAATCCTTGACTGTATACATTGTACCATGGATTAATGTGTACAGAGAAATGATATAATGTAACACTTTGCCAAGGATGAAAAAAAGATATAAAAGGCGTTACTTGTATATGTAGGCTAAGGGAATGGATCCTTAATAAACAGAATACTAGAATGTATGGAAGACAAGACAAATGAGAAAGGAATGTTTCCATTGGCTTAGGAAAAATGACTATGAATACAAGGTATTCTTGCACTCTCATTCAATTATTTTGACACCTTTTTTAATTTTTTTTTTTTGCGGTATGTGGGCCTCTCACCGTTGTGGCCTCTCCCGTTGTGGAGCGCAGGCTCCGGACGCGCAGGCTCAGCGGCCATGGCTCACGGGCCCAGCCGCTCCGCGGCATGTGGGATCTTCCCGGACCAGGGCACGAACCTGTGTCCCCTGCATCGGCAGGCGAACTCCCAACCACTGCGCCACCAGGGAAGCCCCCATTTTGACCCCTTTGAAGATAATATTTGAATAGAGAGTGAAGAAGCATATGTATGTACGTGGTGGAGGACAAGATGTATCAGTGACCGCAAACTGACACTGTACAAAGTCAGCACGTCACTGCAGTGGACATGGAAAATGTGCTGATGCACCAGTGAAGATGGATAATCATGAACTCTTCAGGGGCTCTGGCTCTGGGTTTCTACCTGCTGCTGCCTCTGGCTGGCAGCAGCTCACCAGCTGTCTCGTCTGCTTTGGACTGGCTGGGTCAGCAGAGCATCCCGCTACCCACATAGTGCTCTCTGTCACGGGTGCTGGCTACGGCCGCCCCTCCCAAGCATCTCTCCCCTCCTGACCCTGTTCTGTGGAAAAGTACCACCACCAGCAGTGTCTTCCTTCTTCCCAATAAACCCATCTACTTTGAATCTAAGTGATGGGCAATCTGTTCACACATGTACTTTCTTTTTCTTCATTTTTTTCTCTTCCTCTCCCTTGTGTGTGCTCTCCTCCCCACCTTTTACCTGTGTAAACTGGTTACCATAGAGTCTTATTCTTAAAGATCCAGCTATGAAGGCTGTAACAACACATCTCCCAAACCCAAATCATGTTGGCAAGGCAGTTGTGGTGGAATTGCCATTCCTGTTACACAAGAAGCAGAGCTTCCTCCTTAAAATGTCAAAGAAAGAGGACGACAGTAGATTCGCTAATGTTTGACAATTTTAATAGCTTCTTTTCCCCTCAAAGCCCAGTGACCTTTTGTGTTCTATTCTTCTGTAGGTAGGACACTCCCTAACTTTCCCATCAGGTGGGAAATCAATTCTAAGCCGAACTCTGAGGCCTGTGCTTCCTCTCCTGTGCCTGCTGCAGTGTGCAGAGCTGGTGCCAGTGCGGGCTGCCTCGAAGAGGGCCCACCAAAGGAGCACATCATTCATCATGGCCCTGTACTCTTCTCATAGGTATAATGAGGGTAACTTCTATGAAATCATCAAGGGCAATATGACCATGATCTACTTGCCCAATTTCTTGATTCTTAGTTTACGAACAGAAGTTCTCTAAGATTCTTGACATTTCTTAGTCTTACTGGGTTGAGTACTTTAAGTGGACTTTTGTGAATAGGACCATGGTATTTCAGGGCTTGAGATTACCTTTCCTCACCACCAGCAGACCAGCAGTATCTCTATTATCTCTTTCTTTCTTTCATACCTGTGAAAAATAGGCTATCATAGAGCCTATTCCATCCTTCTATCCTTCCCCATCCTCTCTCTCAGTCTACAGGTATCATTGTATTTATTATTTGAAAAATATCATTAGCACAGTCCTTTTTCTGGGTGGGATAACAAGAAAAGGAAATTTGCATACTTTTATGCAAATTTATAGTGGCTCGCTTTCTCTAACTAATCCAATTATCCCATTTTCTCTTTTCCAATCCCTACAAAACCTCTTGTTAAGCGTATGTTCTACTTAATCAGCTCACCTTAGATTTGTCGGAATCTCAAATTTATAGTTGAGGCTATTTCCCCCCCTATTTATGGAATCCCTAATGTCAGGAATGAAACAGGTAAGTACATTTCTTAATAAATATCTTCTCAAGTGTTTTGAGATATCGCCGTCTCTAGCTTAAGTAAAGAACACTGATGTTTGGTCTTTGGAGACAAGTAAACAGGGATATGAATTTTAAACTTCATATTGATGCAGCATTTGTAGCATAGCTGTATCCCATCACACGTACAGATGGAAGTCAACGGGCGTTATGAATGAGAAACTGAAGGCCAAATTTAGAATAGTTTGTGGTGTTTTTTTTTAATAAGTGGATTGGATCTTGAGCAGTTGTAAAATGGCTTTAATACTACGTTTCGAGGGAACCATCACTTAAATTGATTTTTCTCCTAAAAACTTTTCTCTTGAAGGCTCATCTAAACTGAATAAAGCAAGATGGAGACATTTATCCTGGTCATAGTATTTCTAAATTTTCCAATTCAGCCTGTGCAGAAAAACAAATTCCTAGTGGCTTATTATTTCAAAATAATAATAAATTTGTTGGACTTTCTCTTTTAGTCCAAATGAACTGTCTAGCCCAGCACATGCTAACACTTTTGTTTGTTTTACTTATTCTGATAAACATTTTCCTATTCTAAGTGTCATCATCTCCCCTGATCTCACCCATCGTACTTCTGTTTCTCAGGAGGCATTTGATTCTGTGCTCATAGCTGCCAGACCAACAAGGCAGGGGGTCAGGTATCTGACTACAACATGCTGCTCAAGGGAAAGGCTCTAAGGTGGGCTTTCTTATTAATACTAATAACTTAAAATCACTTGTCCTTCCTTAGTCTGACTTGAGGACCTTCTTTGGTCTTCAGAAGAAGCAGCTTTGGTCCTCTCTCTCACCATCCCATCTCTCTTCCAAAAATATAGCAGACAAGTAATGTTTCCTGCTGTCACATGGAAACCTTTCTGCAATGTTTTTCCTCCGTTAGATTTTCTATTATGTTTTAATCAGTCATTCCACTCTTCCTCTTGTGTTGTTAAAAATACACTTTCTTTTTACAGCCTCTCCCTTCTCCCAGCACCTTATCCATCCTCACTGAATATTTCTCCCTCAATCACTCCCATCACTGCCATTTTTTAAGTGCCATCCACTTTCCACGATCTTACACCATCTCTGTTCCTTAAAGAGACCATCACCAAAGAGATTTTTGTTCTCTGAATATTCTTACAGTTTAACCAACCAGGAAAAAAAAAAAAAAAACAACTAAACTAAAAAAACAAACAAAAAAACAAGGCAGTTATCAAACGTACACCAGGGAATAGAGAGGAGAGGTATTCACTTGTAAATCTCATTTTACAAAGAGGGATTGTGAACCTGTGTTTTTGTTTCAGTGGCTATACACTGATTTTTGTTTAAGTTTACCTTTAAAAGATATGGGAATGATTTTCGAGTTTTCCACAGGAGAACTCCATCAACTTGGTCTCCCAGGCAGCTCCCTGCATTGGCATACTTACTGAAAAGTACGAGGCTGGCGTTGGTGACCCCCAGATTGTTGGCAGCCACGCAGGTGTAGTTGCCATAGTGCTCTTCAGTGACGTTGGTCACCGTCAGGGAGGACTGGCCCTCCGTGCTCTTAATCTCAAGGCCATTGGCACTGTTTATCCTGAGGGTTCAAAGACAGAAGAGTAAAGAGAAACACTGATGAAGATGTGGTATAGTAATTTCTTTTTCATCATTATATTGGCGAAAAAGGAGAGAAAGGAAGTAGGTAGAGCTTGTTACTGCTCAAGTCCTCATTTTAATCATGCAATCCCATAGTATCAGAATCAAAGTCCATTGATGGAGAAGACTTGGGAATGGATGAGTTTCATCAGGCTTTGGTTTCTGCTCTAGGAAAGAAAGACACTCAGGTGGACACTACCCCCCGAACCACCTGCCTCACCCTATGCACGCAACCTGAGTGCTTTGGGGTTCAGTTTAAGAGCTACAGCCCCGGGGTTTCCCTGGTGGCGCAGTGGTTGAGAGTCCGCCTGCCGATGCAGGGGACACGGGTTCGTGCCCCGGTCCGGGAAGATCCCACATGCCGCAGAGCGGCTGGGCCCGTGAGCCATGGCTGCTGAGCCTGCACGTCCGGAGCCTGTGCCCCGCAATGGGAGAGGTCACAACAGTGAGAGGCCCACGTAGCGCAAAAAAAAAAAAAAAAAAAAGATCTACAGCCCCAAAGCACTTGGTAAAAAACCTTGGAAAATGAAGAGTCTAATCGGATAGGCCTACCTAATTACAGCCGGACTTGGCTTTGTCATTACGGCTTCTGGTTTCCCTTGTTGAGCAGGGGAGACCTGGCGGAGCAGTGGAGGTGCAGCAGGTTTGGTACATACCTGGTGTCGTCCCGGTACCACTCAAAGTCAGGTGCAGGCACTGCCGAGGCCTCACATTTGAGAGAAGCTTTCCGCCCGGTGGTGGCTTCGTTGCTCTTGGATTCTGTGATAGTGGGAGGATCTGTAGGAAGGACAGACACACAGTTTGCATGAATTTTGGACAGTGCTCCAGAATTTCCACACAAGAAGGAATTAGAAAGGACAATTTGATTGCAGAGAGGCAGGACAGGAATGGTCTTAAAGCTCCATTTACCAGAATTATGTGATCTGCTGAACAGGACGGATCACTAGAAAACTAAATAGAAATAAGAGATTAATGAAACTGTAGACTTGGTTTACTTAAACGGGACACTTAATGGGGCTTTATGGAAATGAAATCTAGGATATCTTTCTCCCTCTCCCAATAGACCATCCGTTATTCCAATCATAGGTTATAATGCTTGCATAGTTTTATTGCTTTTCATAAATTGAGTGGTAATACTAAAGGACTTGGGATTTTAAGTGTATAATTTGAGCATTTTTTTCTTTTTCACCGTCATCGTTATCATTATTATTATTGTTACCTTTGGAGATGGCAGTAAGAAATCTGATGAAAATAATAGGGCACTAAAGTCCTCTCAGCCCAGGCTTAGCCTGATATTGTTGCAGGAATCCAAGAAAACAAACTAATGTCAGATGATTGCTATACTTTTTTCCCTCCTCTGTGTTCCCTTACTGCTATGACCCAGGGCAATTTTGCTTTTATGTGTGAGGGTGCAGTTTGAAGTCTATTGTGGTGCATAAACACCTTCGTGGGGTACCAGTCTTCTGCTCTCTCTGGCAGTTGTGCACTTGATTTTTTTCTGCTTAGGACTGAGTCTATAAAACTGTAATGGGCTTGAAATGAGCTCAGAAACACATTCTAATTTGCCATGATTCTTTCAAACAATCCCATGGAAAGTGGAACAAGTGTTTACAGGTCCACAGGACTGAGCAACGATGATAAACTTGAGCTTTTGGCTTGATGATGCTGTGTTTGTGCAGGTTATGGATCCTCAAGGAGAAAAAGACTTCTGTCCAAAGGTTATTTGCCAGAAAACAGCAACTTGGCTGTGTGTACATGGATAAAATAGACCCAAACCATCTGTTTATATTTTATAAAGGAAAAAGCTTATTTAGGTAAATTAGTGAACTCTAATATATAAAATTCATTGACATCTCTGCTCTTCAGCACCTGGTTCAGCTCACTTATTTTCAGGTCTTTGTCTTCATATTCAGAAGCTATTTTCCAAGTTTTCTATCTGTAGAAGACCTGGATCCTCTTAGTTAAAAAGGATGTACAAAAGCATCATCAGGTTAGTCTGCAATTTTCTCCCCCATTTAATTTTCACATCAGCTTGGACATCTTTAAATCATTGTCACAGAGAAGAGGAGTTAGAGGACATTTGGATAACACCACCAGACCGTGTGTAAACATGTGCCAGAGTGGGCGGTTGTTTTGCTTTAGACTTAGGTGCTCATTTTTATTTAGACAGAAAAAGGCAACAAGATGAGTGGAAAGAACACTCGACTGGAAGCCAGGAGCGCTGGAATTTAGTTTCTGTTTGGTTGTGTGGACTTCCCATCACACACTTTATCTTTCTGAGCCTTGGTTTTATTATCTATAAAATGAAGGAACCACACATTAACGATCTACATAGCATCCCTTCCAATTTAAAAAAATACCAGTTCTAGGGGACTTCCCTGGCAGTCCAGTGGGTAAGACTCCATGCTTCCACTGCAGGGGCCACGGGTTCATTCCCTGGTCAGGGAAGTAAGGTCTCGCATGCCTCACTGCGTGTCCACTCCCCATAAAAAAAAACCCACACCAAACCAATTCTAGTCAAAATGGCCCATTCTTCACAAATGGGCAGTTAGTAGCATTAGGACCCAAGTGTATTTTTATACCCATAACTCCTTTAGCCCTTAACCCTTAAATTGCTAAATTCAAAATTGTAACTCATTTATCTAATACATGGGTTGGGAGTCAGGATTAGAAGTCAGAAACAGCACACTATAGGTCTGCTTTTGACTCTTAACCAGAATTGTGGCCTGGACAAGTGTCCGTACCAGTTTGAGCTTTTTCTTTCTCATCCTTTAAAAGAAGAAGTTAGCCTAAAATGATCACCAAGTTTCCATTTAAAATCCTTTCATTCTATGATTGGCTATATAGATCGTTAGGGCACATTAGTTCAATGGTTAATGCAATGATTAGTGGTAGTGGTGTGGATGGGGGAGATATTTGTATAGAGATGGGGTATGGAGTAGAGGTTAAGAACTTGGATTTAAAGTTTGATAGACCTGAGCTCAAATCCAGTCTATGTCCTTCACTGTCATTCATCATTAGAGAGCTCAGTACTTTGTCTAGAGTCACACTGTCTCAATTTCCTCATCTATAAAATGCTGGAACCAGAGTCAGGGAGGTCCATTTGGAGACTGCTGAAGGAACCCAGAGATAGCCTGCACTAGGTCTTTGATAAAGAGGCTGGAAGGGAATGAACAGATTTGAGATGGAGAGATATGAGCCTCAGAATCGACAAGATTAGATGTGAACAGTGAGGGAAAGAAGGAGGAGTGTCAAGGATCACACCCATGTTTCCAGCGTGGGCATCTAAGTGATGCCATCCACTGAATAAATGTTAGTTTCCCGTCTTCACCTCTTCACTTTATTAGGCTAGGCTCTTAAACTGCCAATGACTCTACAGTCTGTAGCATGTTGGCCAGAGTGATGATCTTGCTTGTGATTCAATTGGTTTGTTCAATTCGTAAAATGAGTTTTAAACAGTGTTTGTGAGTTTCTGGAGCCGCATGCTTAAGACTGACAAATCCTTAATGATAACTACCACTTGGCTAACCCAGGTCCAATCTGGGCCAGACTCCACATTTTCCATCACCTCTACCTCTGGGGCTCATAGTTGGGGCACCTCAACATAATAATCCATGGTGGAGGTCTTCTAGCTCTTCTGCCATGGGACCAGGAACACAAGTCCCAGCTGTACAGTTTTATGGGCGAGTTCTTCCTCACTCTAGATGTTTCCTTCTATGTGGTGGGAGCTTATTTATTAAACCTCCTTGCTCTGGAACCCAGGGGGTGATTTTTTTTTAACATTCTTTATTTAAACTATATTTTATCTGATATGAGTATTGCTACTCCAGCTTACTTTTGATTTCCATTGGCATGGAATATCTTTTTCCATCCAGGGGGTGATTTTTCTAACTGAAAATTTAGGGAAGAGCAAACTCGGTTTGTTTGCTTCATCTCTCCCCTTTCTTCCTCCTGGGATCAAACTTCTTTCAGGGAGCAGAGGTTCTCCTCTGCTTCTCCACACTGATGTCTTATGTGGGCTCTTTCCTTCCTGCTCTCATGTGGGCAGGCCTGCCCCCATCCAGGGCTGCCATGATTGGGAAGGTAGGTTGGCCACACTAAGCTGCTACCTCTAACCATCTTGATCTCTAACAATGGGGGCAACTAGGCCTTCTGTATGTCTCCTTTACTTATTTCTCATTTTGTTCAGAACCTGAATAACTAAGTAGTACTATTTATTAGCACCTCAGAGATGACAGCATGGGAAGGATGACAGTGAACTAGGGTTGAACACTTTCAAATGCATTGATCTTGGGGCAGGATGACACTGGTCAATTACAAAGGCCAAACACTTGCTCCTCCCCTTGAAAATCTGGGAAGTTTCTCGTACCAAGGTATAGTCACAGATAATGATAAATGTATGACGAGTTCGTTATTTCCAGTATTTCTCAAATGACGCAGTGGTGCAGGTCTGTTCCACAGCTTATTGGAATGAACACTTCAAAATTCATTTGTAATGAATTCTGCATAGGTGAGGCTAAGAAAAGTTATTACAAATCGTATTGTGGCATGCCTAGTAGAGTTAAAATAATAGATGTCCTTGCTCCAAATATGGTTATAATTAAAATGTGGCTTAATAAAAATGCTGTACAGAGGTCCATTGTTATTCTTTACGTGACTTTGCAATAGCTTACAATTGTCAGAGGACTCTTCCAGTTCTTATTACTTTAAAATTCTGGGTTCTGAAAATATTAAGGGCTTTCTTCTTATATCACCAATAATAAGACTCTTTCAATTAGACTGAATAGGATAACAATGACAGTGGCCTAGCAAACAGAATATCATTCATTTAATCTTCCTAATGTTTGGAATAATAGTATAAAGGAAAAAATTCTTAATAAAAGATTCAATAGATAGACATTTACCATGTGTCAGCACTCTACTAGGCTTTATTTATTCTTTTCATCCAAACGGTAACCCTAGGAAACAAGGATTATTAACCCCATATTATGAATGAAAAGACAGATTTGCAGAGGGTTAGTAAATTGTGCAAATTCACATAGCCAGCATTTGATGGAGTCTATATTGGAACCCATGTTCTGAAGCCCATGCTCTGAATCTCCCTGTGTTTCCATTTGAGTGAGTTCCTTCAGAGAGAAATTAATTCCTAATAAGGAAAAACAACATTTAGGGGAGTATGCTGGTAGTTTAAAAGGCAAATGTTACGTATTTCTGCAATTAAAAGGTACCCAAGATGGCACAACATGCACTGGCATAGTGGATATGAATCCATATTAGAAATCAGGAGATGTGGGTTCAATTTCTGCCTGTGCCACTTAGGTTGTCACCTCTTGAAGGTGACATGTTAACTTCTTGGAGTCCCTCACCTTTGAATGTAGGTGATAAGGCCTGCCTACCTGTCTCACAGTTTTGATGTAAAGATCAAATGAAATCTCATATATCAGAGCACATTTAACACCTGAAGTGATTACATTTATTATTTTTATTACGATTACCCACATGGTATCTTGGAAGGAAAGAGGGCTTTGGGATTAGACCTGGGCAGAGTTTCAACTCTCCCACTCACAGGTTCTTTGATTTTGTGGCAGAGAATGCTTACATTCTCTGAGCTTTGTTTTTGTCCTCTGCACAGAGATGATTTGATTATCTCCTGGGTTAGTGTGTGATGGTGGACCGATGGGGTGGAGGCAGAGAACACCGGCAATAAGAAAGGCATTGTATCCAGAGAATTTAAAAACAATAATAAACCTAACAAAAAGTTGTCTTTTTAAAAAAAAATCACCATGTACCAGCAATACTAAACCAAACATACCAAACAATGTCAGTGATAAAGTAAACACTCCTTCTACTGGGGCAGGCTGGGCCCCATATGCCTCTTTCCTTGGTTGGCCACTGTTGGTGTGATGATTACTGTGAATCATACAAAATTTCTAATAGAGTCTTGGTACTCTGGAGATACTCAGAAAATGATGGTTCTTGTACACATTGCAAAGTTATAGTAGCAAATCGCAGTACTCTGGATTCTTATTGAATAGTTCCTCTGATGATCCCATAATAGATTCATAAACATTAGCTTGTGTGTTTATTGATATCATCAATAAAGATGTAAGAGTAAACTAAAGGTTGGCATGGAGAATGGAGAGGTGTAGTCATGAATAGTTAGAGAACATAGCCAGTTTGGTTCCATATTGAGCCATTATTTTCCTCAAGGTGATTTTAGGTGATTTTGGAATCAAAGTATTGAAGAGTCCAGTTAAAATACAGTAATATTATCTGGAGAGGACGGATGTCTCCAGTCCCAACTGTGGAATCTACGGTAGGTAACCTCTGCTTCCTCTAAATAAATGGCTCTCAAATGTAAGGGCAAGCTTTAGAAATGCCAGAGTCCCATGTCCCCCAGCCTATATGTTGGGTTGGTTAGCTCTGGACACCAGGGTGGAGGCAGAGCTGAGTTGAAAGGGAGGTGAGAAGAGGAAAAAAAGTAATAAAGCGTGACAATGTGAACCTAGTTGGAGAGAGAGCTGTGGGAAAGCTGAAGACAGAAATATTAGCTGGTCAGTGGGGTTTGGGGGCAGGCTTGAGAGCTGGGGGCAGCTTTTGAGAAGAATTTCTCCAGGAATAGGAAAAGTGTCCAGTATAAGAAGAGTCCAAATAAAATTAAGTCCTCAGTAACTGAACACTTACTATGCACTAGACATTATTCTTGGGATACTGGACACCAGAAAGAGACAAACCCAGAAGTAGCTACTTTTAATGCACTGTGAGAACTGAAATTGAGGGATTACACCTAGAACCTGTAAATGAAAGGACACTTGTCCCTAGGGCTGGAATCTGGAAGAAATTAGCAACTATCCTGTAAGATACAAGAAAACATAAGTCCTGCCTATTGTACAAAATTTTACTAAGCTTATTTAGTTGAAGAGATTTTGGGTCAATAATTTAGCTTCTGTAAGCTCCAGGACATCCTACCACTTAGAAAATAGATTTTTCATGTCAAATGGCTATGCACAGTGCTTAGACCAACTGTGGAGAAGGATTACCCAAGAGAAATAAAAAGGAGAGACTGTAGAATCCAGCTTGTAAGCTAAACAGGAAGAACTGTTCTGTCTCTCTTGTTTACTGCTCTAGCTTCTCAGTGCCCTGGGACAAATATCTGTTGGCAAATGAGTAAATGAGTCAATGAGATGCTAGCAGGAGAAAATAACTAGCACTGGGATTTTTTTTTTTTTAGTGGTATTGTGGATCTGTTCATTATGATAATCTATTCAGCCATTAATTATCTTAGCCATCCTGATCCCCTGACCTAATTCCAAACCTTGTGTCTTGAAAAGGAAGAGGAATCAGCTTAAATAATGGGGCATTTTCATAGTAGGCAGGCTTATATGAAGTGACAAACTGGAAATTTCTCAGTTTGCATGAGCTTTGCTAGCCAGACCTGGTTCTATAATTTAATCTTGGAGACTTCATCTACTTAATACAATTACATTTAAGTAGGGTGAATTGTTTGAATAGGACAACAGGTGCAATGGCTAGTTGTTTTAATATAATAGAAACAAAGCTTATGAAGTGTTGATAAAAAGGTGATTCCAAAGGACATTGATTTAGAACATGCTTCCTGATTTGTGACATATATCAATTTGCAAAGTTTGGAGAAATGTTACAAGAGCAGAGTTTATCTGTTAGTCTTTCACCTATTCATTCAGTAAACATTTACTGAGCAATTTTTACAAGGTCAGGTATGTGTTAGATGCTGCTGGTTAGGACAGACTGGCTGACTAAGCTCATTATAGTTTTCTATGTAATTTGTTATGACATGTCATTTTAGAATCTTGAGTCTCTGTCCATATTCTTCTGTGGTTCACTCATCGCGAGGAAAAGCTCACATTTTTATACAAGGCTTTTCTTGAAAATTATCACTATTTTCTTCTGTTCTAAGTTACACTTTGGGGACAGTCAAGAAGGAGCAATGTCAGAATAATTGTGCTAATAATAATAGGACCCAGGCGGCTGGCTTTGATCTTGGGAGCCATCTGCAATGCAGACCGCTTTGATGTTTCACACAATGGAAGCATAAATATTTTCTATGTACTCCATGATTGGACTTTCAGAAATCTAATGAAGATGAAGGTCGATTAAGAGAAAATAAAATCTTAACTCCGAAAGTCAAAGAAGAGGTGGTAGATGATGGCATGGCTGTGTGTACATTAAAAAAGATAATTAACCTAATTATAAACTTATATAAACACCGAGAGAAATTGCCTTTCATGTGAAAAAAAGCTCCTAAAGCATTTTGTAACACTGGGATCATTAACGTCTCTTTGAAACACACCCAGAACTGGAAAAGAATAGTAATACTGGCATTTCAAAACTCTATTACTTAAAAAATCGCACTTCAGGATAAAAGCACTTCAGATCTCATCAAATGCATCCCCTTGTTCTTGGAAATGAGTGCCCTAAATGCTACAGCAGAATCCTATCTGTTAGATTCTTCTAGGTCGGGTGTGAAGGAGATTTCCCTTCCTGTTTCAGAAGGCTGCCAGGTTGGAGCAAGGCCACAGGAAATAGTGCAGTCCAGCACTGACCGGGGCACTTAACGCAAGTTTCCTCAGCTCTTTGCACCTCAGTTTCCAAATATTTAAAGTCAGACTAAAGATGATCTCATAAGTTTACTGGGAGGATTAAATGACAAATGTAAATCCCTTCATCAGTGTAGCACATAGTAGGTACTAAGAATTGAAAACTTCTCTTTCTCTTTCTCCTGAGGGCATGGGCTTTAGAATCAAACAGGCTGGAGTTTGCATGCCTTTTCTTTTTTTTTTTTTTTTTTTTTTTTTTTTTTTTGCTGTACGCGGGCCTCTCACTGCTGTGGTCTCTCCCATTGTGGAGCACAGGCTCCAGACACACAGGCTCAGCGGCCATGGCTCACGGGCCCAGCCGCTCCGCGGCATGTGGGATCTTCCCAGACCGGGGCACGAACCCATGTCCCCTGCATCGGCAGGCGGACTCTCAACCACTGCACCACCAGGGAAGCCCCTGCATGCCTTTTCTTACTCTTGCTTTCTGTGTCACTTTGGAGAGGCAATTATACCTCCTAGGGCTCTCGTGTTTCAAACTTTAAAATGCAGTCAATTATATCTACCTTGCTAGGGACTTTATACAGTATCACTGGCACACAGTTTAACTGCATGGAAGGCTTAAGATAACGGAAAGTAACTTACCACCATCCAAAGCATATTTTCAAATATGGGTTAAGATGTATGTGCATGTGTGTCTGTGTGCCTTTGTGCATGTGTGTATGTATGTTATATGTGCATACGTGAGTATATGTATATGTGTGGAGTGTGTATTTGTGTGTGTATTTGTGTTAAACACACAGGAAGGAAGAACTGTCAGGACATCCTTTTATCCCTGTCACTAGCCACAATTATGTGATGTGGAACTTGAATTTGAATGATGTGGACAGTCACTCCTCACTGAACAGGGTAAATGAATTCTCTTTATTCCTTTGCTGGGTGACACATCATATGGATCCGCCCCCGCCCCCCCCCATCCTTTTGAACTACATCTAAGGATCCTTTCATCTGAGAAGTTCAAAGTTTGCCCACTTACCGATGTATCTTAGTGAAATCTTCCCTTCTAATGCCCATACTTTGGGACAAATAGATAACCAATATTAACTTATCAGGTATCCCTCGTAGCCACCAGGGACACATGGTATCTGACCACAGTGGCTTAAATTTGTTCTCAAGGCCAATTAGTTCAATAGCAGAGGATAAAATATGGTCTTGAATTATTCTCTTCTGACAAACAATACATTAAGGTGGAAATTCCAATTAAAGCAGTTATGAATTGTTGTTTTTTCCAAAGTGGTATGACCTTGGTCTCCACAAAGACTAGAAGAGTGGTTGCCTAAAGTGCTAGTGCTGTCTGCTCATGTTTTCTTAATTCTGTAGTCTAAGTAAAAGACAGAGTGTATTGTTAAATGCATTATAGGTTATATTTAGAGTTGGTACAGTTGATTTATCAAATTCAAAGGCCAAGTCCTGCCCTTGGATATGTCCAATGTACAAATGTGCATCCCTGACTAGAGGAGCATCTGCTTGAAATGCAATGTTCTTTTTTTTTTTTTTTTTTTAGGTACACGGGCCTCTCACTGCCGCGGCCTCTCCTGTTGCGGAGCACAGGCTCCAGACGCGCAGGCTCAGCGGCCATGGGTCACGGGCCCAGCCGCTCCGCAGCATGTGGGATCTTCCCGGACCAGGGCACGAACCCGTGTCCCCTGCATCGGCTGGCGGACTCTCAACCACTGCGCCACCAGGGAAGCCTTGCAATGTTCTTTTGATATAGGCTCTTTAGAGCTCGCTGGAGGTGGAGGTGGGCCCTGGGCACATGGCACCTGCTGGCTCCTGCCATACTCACAGTTCACAGTGACCTTGACTTGTTTGACATCCGCCGAGGAGACCTCATTGGCAGCTTTGCACTCATATTTGCCTGACTGCTCCCTGGTGATGCCGAGGATCTCCAGATATTCTTCTTCTCCTTCAAATTCTCTTCCTGTAAAACAGAGGTTTGCATGATTTTTTTTTAAGTTTAAAATATGCAGGAGATCACCTCTTTTTTTCTTTTTAGAAGCAATAAATCCACGTGGCTTTTCAATAATTTGACAATGTTCTTTGTCTGAGGTCAGGTTCTATAGAAGCAGACTCCAAGACAAAAAGTCATTTGAAAATGATTAAGGAAGGAAATGTTCTCAGGAAAAACTGGTAGGGGAGTGGGAAAATGGGATCTGGCAGAGAAAGGAGCCATGCTGGGGTGCAACACCAGGTCTCATCCCACAGATGGTAACTCAGCTCAATCCCTCAGGGAGCTCTGGGCGCAGCACAGGTCCCACTTCAAAGTTGTGCTGACCAAGAATCAAGAAGCTGGAGTGTTTATACATCACGCTCATCCGTCACTGGCTAAAGGTTTAGAGCAAAGTGGGAGTCGCGGCGAGGGGCATGCAAGTTGTAAAGGGCTCAGAAGGGCAGCCACTGAAGTGCTGAATCATCGATTAGACCATGCTTCAAAGCACTCTTTCAACTAAAGTTGTTATTAGGACACGTGGCTTCCCTTTGAGAAACTGTCACTCTTCTCCCCCAGATTATGTGGAATTCTCTTCACGAAGGTCATGTTCGAAACCCTGTCTTATAGTTATGGTTTCCTTGTTCAGTGTCAAACTACATCATCAATGAGACTTTCAGGCCTTGGATCCAAGAGATTGTGTTGCTGATGGCGCATTTTGTCACGTGGGACTGGAGGGCTAGGGAGCTCAATATGATTGGCTTAACCACTTGGGAATAGGGGTCTGGAGGCCTTTTTAGAAAGTCGCACAAAAGTGTCTCCATTTTCATAAAGAAATGTCAAGATAGGCAGGCTTGTTTAATCCCCCTGATTAAAAGACTTTATTTCTGGAGAGAGAGAGAGAGAGAGAGAGGGAGGGAGAGAGAGAGAGAGAGAGAGAGGAAATGGAGGCATGGAGGTGGAGAGTCGGGGGGAGAAAAAGGGGAAAGAGAAAGTGAAGAGGAAAGGGGACTGAGCAGGGAAGAGCTTGGCCAGAAAGGCCTATAGACATCAGCTAAATTCAACTTCCCTCACCCTCAAGTTACAAACCCCACTGCTGTGGGGTTAGGACAGAGCAGCTGGAAGGGTGCTAAATAACACAGTCGTGCCACCATGAAGAAAACTTGCTCCTGGTCATCCTATACTAAATGGTACCAATTAATAGCTCTGTTCACGTGCCACAAGCTGTTTTCCTTTTCTGGAAATTGCCTGATGGCCAAATCAACATAACAGCCAGCCAGCACAGAGACACATTCACTGCCTAAATATGTCAGCTCAGTCTGTTAACTAGGCTCCCAATAGAACCTAGGGCCTCTTTGACAACGTTCTGTAACGCAACTGTCAGGAATACTCCAAGCTTCAAGTCTTCTGTTAATTGTCACTAACACTGGTTTGAGGAAACTCTGAAATCCCAACAACAAAAAGGCAATAGTTATAATTATTTGGTTTGGAGTCCTGCACATTATCTAGCACATGCTTCTACTGAAGACTTTTTAGAATTAGTCTGTAAGGGTAGAGCTGCACATTATTTACAATAGGCCATCTTATTTCCTGCCTGTGTTTTCACCTTTTTTCTTCTCCACACTCATGCGAGGAGTCAGACCTAACTTCTCATGCCACAGAAGTAGAATGTGGTAGGAAAGAAAACAGAAATCTTAGAAAGGGTAATAGTCCACTTTACTGGGTTAGCTGGGAAGGATTTGGACTTGGAGGAGGAAAAAAGATCTTTCCAACATACTTGCAACTATGAACTGAGAGTCATGCCAACTAAGTGATTCTAAGAATCTTCTAGTTAAATATAAATACGCTGAAGACAAATGGCAACATTGACAACTGCAGGCCAAAATAGGATAAAGCTCATTAAAAATCTGGAGTGCAAAGGTGGGATTTACAGTAAGACAGCATTATTGATTTTGAGAATAATGGTGGATTGTGATGAAAAAAGAGCAAAAGATAAGTTCAGAATGGTTTAGGATTTCTGCCCTGCCCTGTTCCTGCATCCATCAACTTTATTCCTAGGTAGGTAGAGCATTGTTAGTAGAAGAAAGGGAGAAGGAGTATAGTCTTCTTAGAGGTGGCTAATAACACTGAATTCTTTTCACTTCACATGAAATACCTAGAAATGCTGGGTAATGGATCCCTACCTTGCATTTTGAATTTCTGAAAGGTATAAACCAGTTCCAGGCATGGGAATGATGACTTTTAGCAACGACCAAGGCCCTACCCATTTGGGAAGCTGGCACCTGTGAGAGTTGACATTAAGATGAACTAGAGAAAATAAAGTAATATTTATTGGGTTTGGGACCTCGGTTCTTACATGAATACCAATGTAGGTATTCATCGTCTCATTGTTTCCCGATAAGAAGATAATAAAACAAATCTCCGTGGGATGAATTTTCAATCTCATGTCTCTCGGACAAATTTCCCCCAATACTACGTGGGGATGAAGGGGGAGTCTTCCATTAAATGCCCCACCCATAAGGCAGAAAGGTTATTTTTGTTTCTCCCATGCTAACTCTCCTAATGGCCACCTTTATCTCCAGCATACAATGTGCACAGTTGGTTCACTAAAGCAGGAGAGTTTCAAGATGCAAACCAAATAGAGGTAAAAGATGCTAGCCAGTCTTCCCTCATCCAACAATCTTGACAAAAATGTAAAATATTAAACCATACCTCTGGGCCCTTGTCATTCTTCCTTTATCTCTTGGACCCTTCATTTGAAACTCTTATCCTGGCACAAGAAGTGCCAAGAAGCTAGTCTATTTTTTTTGCACCCACAGGAGACTTTGCTCACAACACATTATCTCCCCTGGTTCACTTGAGCATTTCTCATTAATCCACAGTGATTTGAGAGGAAAGGGATACTTTTGTGTTGCTAGAAAGTCAAAGAACCAGACTATAAATTCCTCGGGGACTGTGTCTTGCAATATCCCCGTGCACAGCACAGGGTTTGGCACAGATTCATTACTCAACAAATGTTTGTTGAGTTAGCTGAACTGAATTAAGAAACACAAGCAAAAACTAGAATTAGATTCAACACATCATCTAGCTTAAGAGAACCAAGTATTGAAAGGTACTTTCTGTACCTTCTGTTCTTTCTGTAATAGAAGCTGGCGTATAAATCCACTCCCTTTTAATGATCCTAACAAAATACCCTTTTACTGGGGAAGGAAGGGTGTGCTGAGTACTCTGCTGTGGAAATGCTGGGTGGGGCATCTCTGGCCATGTCCTGAGAATGTATCTGCTATGCAGATTTATTATTTCAGGAAAAGGTGTACAGACACCAGCAGAGCCCCAGGTGGAAATGGGCACAACGCCATTCCTTTCATCTGATCCACTGCAGTTTCTTGTTTCAAGGCATGGAATACACCACGTTAATCTTGAGTCACAGAATTTTAAAATGCATTCAGGTCCTCTTGCTCCTCTCCCTTGGCCCCCATGTATCTGTCCACATCAGGGCACCTGTTCTCCATTCTTTCAGTTCCCTCTGGCTAGCTGTTCTCAACCCAGGGGTCCTGTCACCATCTCCCTATATTCTCTCAAGAGAAGACTCTTAGGCCAGAATCTGACATTCAACCTGTTGGTAAATTCTCTGGTGGCCTAAAGCCGTATGGCTAACGTGGGCCCTTCTCTTGTTCCTATCTGTTATTTTCTGCCCTTGTTTAAATGTTTACCTGAAATGCAAATTTCAATATTTTGGTATTTTAAACATCTCAACCTGTTTCCACAAGCTTGCTCATGTCTCCGAGTGTTATATTTGTTCTGGGATCTAGTGTTTAGTTTAAATCTCCCTTTGCTTACTGTGCTTTTGTGTCTCCTGGGAATATTCAGCTACCAGGCTAAATAATTTCTCACCCTCCTCAGTGTATGAACATTTCAAACTCTTCACATAATTAACATATCGCCTCTTAGCCACTGTTTACTCAAGTTCTACATATTAGTTCTTTTAATATTTCTTCATAAGTCAGAAAGAAGGGCCTCGAGCTGGTGGCAAGAGGAAAGTGTTCTCTTCTGTGTTCCCTGATGTAGAGGCAAATCAGCCAGGAATAACGCCAATTAAAGTATGCCAGGTGCCACCTTCTGAGTACAGTGCCTTCAGAGGACTGTGCTTTGATGAAACCTGCAGAGTTCACATCCAAGATGTCGATTTATTTAGATTTCCAAGGTTAACTAGGCATCTGGAAGCAAGCAGCCATTTGAAATTAAATACCTTTCCTTCGCATCTCTCTCTCTCTTTCTCCCATTCTCTCCTTCTTCCTCCTCTCTCTCTCTCTCCCACTGCCACCTCCTTCCCCCAACCACAGGCATACATACAAACAGCTATTGATTTACAAATAACCATTCACTCTAACTTTTAGGAAACAACATGTCAATTCACTAACACCCAAATATTTGCTCACTAAACACAGCAGGCTTATTCTTGAAAATTCTCCAGGGTATGATATCCAACACCCTATTTGGAATAAAAAAAAAAAAAAGACTGCTACCCTAATAATCATTATGATATCTGTCCTTCTTTTCCTTTATGTGAGATACAGGAAATGAAATTTAGAAAACTTGTTAAATTTGAGTGTTTTATGACTTTAAAGTAGAATTCCAAGGATTCTTATATATTAGGAAATGGATGAAGCATTTTATTTTTTCTCCACTATTCTGAGAAGAGTCTTATAATGTCTTTGTAGATCATCCTTTTACAGAAGGGAACATAAGTTTTAAACAGGGTTGACATTCCCTTTACTCACCTAAATTTGAAAATTTTATAAGTGACTGTAAACACATTGGCTATAAATACAAACACATATACAGATGAATGAAAAGCAAAGAAGTGGCACTTGTCTTGTAGGGTATATATGTATGTATGTGTGTGTTTGTGAGTCTGTGGTCAGAAAGGCGGGTGAAGAGGGTGAGAAGAAGCCAGCTATGAACTTCTACCTCTAAAAATAAAAGAAAAAAGGATCGCAAATCAATGATGCCATTTGAAGTTTCCTATGCTAACTTCAAATACTGTAACAAGTTTCTGTTCTTACAGTACATTTCATGTTTTCGTTCTTTTTTTTTTTTTTTTTTATCCTAAGGACATACTCACCTGTTCCTGTTTTTGCTTTCCCTACTTTTTTTGCACATCACGTTCTGTACAGACATGCTAAAAAAAGGAAGAGAGAAAGAAACACAAGAAATCTAGAAAAAAATACTTGTGATGAGGTTCTCTTTATATTTCCAGCCATGTCTCTCTCTAGATCCTTTGAAGTTTTTGTTTCTCGGTGTCATATCCCACCTGGGAGACCCTTTAGTGTCTGACAACTTTTCTGTCCAAAAGTGGAAACCGCTTCTAATCCCCACCTCTCATCACCCGTCAAGGGATGGGTGAAGAGTGGTAAATGATCCATGATTGAAAGAAGGAAGGGGTAGGCAGTGGACACAGTTGTCAGAGCAGCAATCACAGGAGAATAAGGAGACACAGGGGAGAGTAATGTATTGAAGAGAATGAGGGGGAAAAATCTGAGAGAAGTGATACAATGAGGATGATTATAAGGAAGAGTTAGAAGAATAGAAATGAAAGAATAGAGAATTCTCTAGAGACAGAGGCATTTGACTATTAAGATATTTGAGCCTACATGGAAGGGAGGGGGTTGGTTACTCTGCTGTAGAAATGTTCCCTATTTGAATAGTAAGACACAACAGGGTGTGGATTATGCAAATTGGCCCCATGCCTTCTGTAGCCCCAAAAGGGTGTAGGTAGTACCCAGAAATCAGAGGCAAGCGCAATGCCAGGAAGGATTCACAACTGGCTTTGGCTCTATGAATGAATATGGGCCAAATGAAGAACGTCCTGGCATCCAGAAAGATCCAATTCATTACGGTTTGTGTTTTTGCTTTCACATGCAAAAAGGCAGCTAGCTGACATAGCTTGAGCTCTCGACATCCAACTGGAAGCTGCCATCCACACATCCTCTTCAGTCCTGGGCCATGGCATTTTGTTATTGCACTCATACTTAACCATTATCCCCTACTTGGTGTCAGTTTTCAGAAACTGTTCTGCCCTTGTAGATGCTGGGTTTGGAATCAAGATCCCCTATGTTTAGTTCTCTGAAGGGGAACTCTATCGATGACAGCTAACCTTCCACTGTAGGGACCACATCTGGTTTTGCTCATCATTGTACCCCTAGTGCACAGCATGATGCTGGATGCTGGAGTGCTCAAGAAATTTTGCAGAGGAAGGGTGGAAGGAGCTACCACTTAATACACACACACTAGGTACTTTGCTAAATGACTCAGACATTATCTTATTTAATTCACAACACCATTAAGATGAGGAATCCAGGTTTAGAGAGGACCTTTAAGGAACTTGCCTGAGTTTATAAAGATATTAAGGAAGAGCAGAGGTTTAAACCAGGTCTGTTGACTTTTGGAGCCCATTTTCCCAACTAGGCATGACTATTTTTATTATTAGAGATTCTAGTTAGCTGAATTCTTAGCTCTCAGAATCTGCTCTATTTCTGTCTTCTGAGTATACATGCGAGGTAGAGAATGGGACACTTCGGGAATTTCCAAAACAGTGTAGCTCAGTTATACATAAAGAAAGTAAAAAAGGCAGCCTTCAGCTTTTATAAGATTTGTCTACTTAACTTCCTCATCAACAGAAATAAATAAAGCAATACATGAGAAAAAAGCTGGTATTTAAAAGTTTAGACTCACTCACTTTTTTATACAGGTCCCTCCAAAAGCAATATAAAATGATGGTTGCACATGAATGCCAACAAACAGCAAAGGAGCTACAGGAACAGTGTAGAATGCACTTCTATTAGGAAAGACTTACTGGGAGGAGTGAAATTTCAGGAAGTTGAAAAACACAAGTGGAGAGAATCAGAGCCAGCAAATTGTAAAAGGGTGTGGCAATGTGGTTATCCTGCCTGAAAGAGACTTCTCCATGCAGGAGAAATGAGCAGCGTGATATGACAGCAGGACATAGGCTAGTGTGTGAGGGGTGGAGTGAAGATTCTGGATTTGCTATGTTCAGTATCTCTGCATCACAGTGAAGACACAGTGGAGCCTTCTGGTTCCCATAAGGTATTGAGTAAAATGACATTTAACAAAATAATTTGGGACTTCCCTGGCAGCGCAGTGGTTAAGAATCCGACTGCTAATTGTGGGGGACCTGGGTTCGATCCCTGGTCCAGGAAGATCCCACATGCCGCGGAGCAACTAAGCCCACGTGCCACAAGTACTGAGCCTGTGCTGTAGAGCCCACGTGTCGCAACTACTGAGCCTGTGTGCTGCAACTACTGAAGCCCACGTGCCTAGAGCCTGTGCTCTGCAACAAGAGAAGCCACTGCAATGAGAAGCCCGCACACCATAACGAAGAGTAGACCCTGCTCACCGCAACTAGAGAAAGCCTGTGCACAGTGACGAAGACCCAATGCAGCCAAAAAAAATAATAAATAAATAAATAAATAAATATTTTAAAAAATTTGTTTTAAGCTTTCTTCCTTCCATCTTTCCTTACTTCCTTTCTTGAGAAAACAGGGTGTGTAAGCATGGAATTCCATGGAAATTTTATTTGTTTAAAGTCCTTTGTATATCAACACCACTTACTCTTGGTGCCAGTTTCTTGGCACTGAGTCCCAACATGTATTGTAATAAACTGCCCTGTGAACTGCTGTGAAAGTGGAGATGGCTCTTCAAGGTTGTCAAATAGTCATCATCAACCCTGACTAATTGGCAGTGGCTACCTGGAGCATGACGTTGAGAAGGTAGCTGAGGCAGAGTCTAGACTCAGTGGGAAAGAGTGGCAATGTCTATGAGGACAGGAGAAGGGAATGTGTGCACATCCTTGGACCCTCACCTGCCCTGGGGTCTCTTGTAGTCCACCTGAGTTTCTTTGGGTATAAGGAAGTGTCTCCTAAGTACAGCATGTCGGTTGAAAGCTAGTGACTTCCTGGGTTTGAATCCAGTTTGTACCATTCGGAAAATCAGGATAGAGTGCTTATTTTGGAGTGAAGATAATGAGTTTCATTCTTGACATGGTCGGTATCAGGTTGAAATATCCCGGGGAGTGCATTTCTTAGGCACTCAAAAATATGGAGCTGCCAAAAGACTAGAGCTAAATGTAGATTAAACATGGAATATATACATTGGTAGTAATTCAAGCCACCATAGTAGGGACTATAGAATATTTGTATGATGTAGCACCATGTCATAAAGCAAGGAATCACTGTCTTCTTTTTTATTATTCTGGGATGAGGGGAAGAAGAGGCAAAGAGGTAAAACTGGACAAAACCCCCCCAAAATACCTAGTAGGTTCCTTTGGAATAAAATAGGTATAAAAATTCCTGCAGGTGTTGATTGTTTTCTAGACTATTTCCCAAGAAGGGGGTGAGGCAGAGATTAGAGTTGCTGGTCAGAGGCAGCAACAAACAAGATCTTCCACCATTGTCATCAGAACTGTAGGGGTCTTCCACGACCTATCATTAGTGATTCTGCCATGGCTGAGGATTAAATATCAAGAGAGATGAGAGTAGCGGCTGCTGTTTTCAAGAGTCACATAAATCAATTGGCATTTTGTAAGTGAATGTGTTAAACTCAGCAGGGCAACTGCACTGTGCAAGGATTTCTGGGCATAATTTTGTGGCTGCCGAGAAGCCTTTGAAAGGTAATTAAAACAAAGCAGGTGATGACCCCATCTGGCCCTCTGTCCTTTCATCCCAGGCCTGATGTTGCAGTGACCTTAGTGGGGCTCACCCCCAAATCTCAGCCTCACTTCTTCAGCTAGGCCCACTGCTGAAAGAACCTTTCGATCCAGTTTAGAGACCTGTTCTTGCTTAGAGTCAGTAAACAAGTAACGGAGAGAAAAATGGGGGGTAGGGATCGGGGTAGGCCAGAAAAGAAAATGGTTTAACAGACTCACAGACACAGAGAACAGACCTGTGGTTGCCAAGGGGGAGGGAGAGGAGGGGAGCGATAGACTGGGAGTTTGGCATTAGCAGATGCAAACTATTATATGTAGAATGGATAAACAACAAGGTTCTACTGTAGAGCACAGGGAACTATATTCAATATCCTGTGATATACCGTAGTGGAAAAGAATGTAAAAAAGATAGTATATATATATATAACTGAATCACTTTGCTGAAGAGCAGAAATTAACATAACATCGTAAATCAACTATATTTCAATTAAGAAAATAATTAAAAAATAAAAACCCAGTGAATAAGATGAAAATGGAAAAAAAAAAAAAAAAGAAAAAAGAAAGAGATAAAATAGTTTAAGCAGGTAAGGAGTCTGGCAATTTGTTTCTTGCTTTTCGACCAAAGTGTATGAATTAGGAATTACCCCATCAATGTTCAGTTTGGGGACCAGCACCCGTCAATCCTGGCTGGGGTTTTTCAGCCTCTCTGTGAAGCAGATGGATTGCAGTGGGAGTGAGGGTCCTGGCTACAGTGTTGCGGGTACACTGGAGAGGTGGACTGGGAGAGACCGGGAGGCAGCTTGCGCCTGCTCTGGAAAGCATTCGCCCTCCCAGGCTGGGTCCAGGCGCTCCTGGAAGGCTATGTTACCAGGCCAGTGGGCCAACGCTTAATAAGAAAACAGCAGCAATTTGTCTCCACTGCTATTTATGTTTCAAGCGCATGACAGGCTGTCAGTGCAAGTGAGAGTCGCTAAATTTACTGCATTTCAGATTACTGCCACAGCCTCTGACTTGACAAGTCACTTCATTTAAAAAGCACTGCGTAAGGATGTTTCCTCCACTTCTTTTTAAATAAAAACAAGGGGAGAGAAAAAGGCCACCACAGTAGTTTAAATGACTGAAATGAAGAAACCCCACAAGACTGCCTTAGTCTGATGGGTGGGAGCTACTTTCACACATTGAACTCTAATTAAAGTGGCAAGTGAGGGAAAGGGATGACCCCGAAATTCTTAGTTTGACTGATTTGTGGACTGGGTGATATTTTTATGTGGTGGGGAGGTGGGTCATAAAATGAGTTTTCATATGTTAAATTTGAATGCTTAAAGGACATGCAAGTGGAGATTTCTTCTAAACAACTGGATATAGATGAAGAATAAAACTACTTATTTTTTAACACTTCATTTCTTTACCTGTTCATTTATTTTCTGAGATCTTTATAAACAGAAGAAGATAACTATAGACAAAAAGTAGGAATTAACCATCAAGGGAGTAAAGGGGATAGAGACGGGGCAACTCAATGCTGAATAAGAATAACAATTCAAAATATTCATTTTTGGTATAATAAGACCTAAATACTTAAAAATACATATGCAAGTGGATTATGATCTGAAGAGTAGAGCATGGCTTCCAAGTACATTTATATACAGTCATTTGACAAATAACCTATTGCTACCATGTGCCGGCCAGTAATTTAAACAGGAAGTACAAGAAACAGAGGAAGTAGATGAAAGATATTATTCTTAACTCTTATGGAACTCACATTCTCATCAGGGATAGATACAATTAAACAGCTCTGGAAAGCGTTGACTTTATTGCACATGAGTGGAAAATGGATTAAAGGCTTCAGGAATTATATTCATATATACTTGGACTAGTTCTAGTAATACTATTAATCATATTTTCTCAATGATTTTAAATACTACTCCTAATTACAACGTGGTTTGTTTCTTGATTCTGTTCTGTTTTGGGATTCCTTTTGACTATTCCTAGGCCAATCTCTTACTATGCTAATTACCATAGCTTTTAATACATTTTAATGAAAGAGATGAATGGTCATTTATCAGAATTTTCCTGATTGGTTTCACCTATTTTTCTCACATGATCTTTAGAATCATCCTTTAAATCAAACAAAAACTAAATATTTGGTCCTTTATTGGGTTTATACTAGATTTATAGGTTAAATCTATATCTTTACAATCTTGATTCTTTCTATGCAAGAATAAGATACCACATTTAAGTCTTCTTTATCCATCAATTTCTTCCTAAGTCTTGAGAATTTTGCATTAGGCTTATTCTCATATATTTTATATTTTCTTATTTCTAGCGAATAGGGTTCTTTTGTCTTTATCTAACTGGTATTAGTCACATTTAGAAAAAACATAGTTTTGTATGTCAATACTGTAATTAACTACCTATTGAATTATGTTTTTCTCTTATTGTTGCTAGAATCGTGTTGGAAACAACAGACTATTCCAATTTTGAAAAAAAAAGTATTCACCAAAACAAATTCAGATAAGTCAAGTGATTCAAAATTAAAAGTTAAACTATAAGAGTATTAAAAGAAAAGACTAGAGTTTGATAATATGGAAGAAGGGAACACCTTTCTAAGCAAGTCATAAAACACAGAAGCCACGAAGAAAAAAAGATTTATTAGTTTGATTACCTATAAAAAGTAAAAAAATTTACACAGTACAAAATCTTATCAACAAAGTTAATACATAAATAATAAGATGAAAAATGTATTTAAAATATATATCACATAAAAGGGCCAAACTCCTTAAAAAGTTGAATTTTCAAAGTCAGTAGGCTGAACTGACTATTTTGCGAGACAGTTTAACAATATCTACTAAAGCTGAGGATGTGCATATGATCCAGCAATTCCACTACTATGTGCAGAGATGTTCATAGCAGCACTGGAAGCACCCACACTGTGTAGAGGGTAAATAGATTGTGGCATATTCATATAGCAGAATACCAGACAGCAAAGAATATATGACAGTTCTATGTGGCAACATGGGCAATCTCCCAAACATAATACGGTGTGAAATAAATAAAACAATCAATACAGTATAAATCCTCTCCTATGAAAGTTACAGACAAGCAAAACTAACCTATTTTTTTCCATGAATGCTGTATAATTGTAAAATTACAAACCAAAGCAAGGAAAAGATTATCACAAAATATTTCACATTATTATATCTAGTATTTATTATGTGCTTACTATGTGTCATGCTTTTCCTATGAATGTATTCACTTAAGAAAATTTCATTCATGTAATATAATGCTATCTAGTCATAAAAAAGATATATTTGTTATAAAATACTATGTATAGTACATCTGCTTTGTGTTAAGTTATATACATACATATATGCATATATTCATATATATGCTTTTTCTATTGAAGTATAGTTGCTTTACAATATTGTGTTAGTTTATACTGTACAGCAAAGTGAATCAGCTATATGTACACATATGTCCCCTCCTTTTTGGATTTCTTTCTCATTTAGGTCACCACAGAACACTGAGTAGAGTTCCCTGGGCTATACAGTAGGTTCTCATTAGTTATCTATTTTATACATAGTATCAATAGTGTATGTATGTCAATCCCAATCTCCCAATTCATCCCACCCCCTCCCCCATTCTCCTTTGATATCCATACATTTGTTCTCTAAGTCTGTGTCTCTATTTAGCTTTGTAAATAAGATTGTCTATACCAAATTTTTCAGATTCCACATATATGCGTTAATATATGATATTTGTTTTTTCTTTCTGACTAACTTCACTCTGCATGACAGTCTCTAGGTCCATCCATGTCTCTACAAATGAGCCAATTTCGTTCCTTTTTATGGCTGAGTAATATTCCATTGTATATCTGTACCACATCTTCTTTATCCATTCCTCTGTTAATGGACATTGAGGTTGTTTCATGTTCTGGCTATTGTAAATAGTGCTGCCATGAACATTGAGGTGCATGTGTCTTTTTGAATTATGGTTTTCTCTGGGTATATGCCCAGTAGTGGGATTGCTGGGTCATGTGGTAGTTCTATTTTTAGTTTTTTAAGGAACCTCCATACTGTCCTCCATAGTGGCTGTATCAATTTACATTCCCACGAAGAATGTATGAGGGTTCCCTTTTCTCCACACCCTCTCCAGCATTTATTGTTTGTAAATTTTTTGGTGATGGCCATTCTGACCGGTGTGAGGTGATACCTCATTGTAGTTTTGATTTGCATTTCTCTGATAATTAGTGATGTTGAACATCTTTTCATGTGTTTCTTGGCCATCTGTATGTCTTCTTTAGAGAAATGTCTATTTAGGTCTTCCACCCATTTTTTGATTGGGTTGTTTGTTTTTTTGATATTGAGCTGCATGAGCTGTTTGTATATTTTTACCATTGCAACAAAAAGAATAAAATACCTAGGAATAAACCTACCTAAGGAGGCAAAAATACCTGTACGCAGAAAACTATAGGATACTGATGAAAGAAATCAAAGATGACACAGATGGAGAGATATACAATGTTCTTGGATTAGAAGAATCAACGTTGTGAAAACAACTATACTACCCAAAGCAATCTACAGATTCAGTGCAATCTCTATCAAATTACCGATGGCATTTTTCACAGAAATAGAACAAAAAATTTTACTATTTGTATGGAAACACAAAAGACCTCGAATAGAAAAAGCAATCTTGAGAAACAAAAATGGAGCTGGAGGAATCAGGCTCCCTGACTTCAGACTATACTACAAAGCTAGAGTAATCAAGACCATATGGTACTGGCACAAAAACAGACATATAGATCAATGGATCAATGGAACAGGATAGAAAGCCCAGAGATAAACCCATGAACCTATGGTCACCTAATCTATGACAAAGGAGGCCAGAATGTACAATGGAGCAAAGATACCCGCTTCAACAAGTGGTGCTGGGAAAACTGGACAGCTACATGTAAAATAATGAAATTAGAACACACCATCTACAAAAATAAACTCAAAATGGATTAAAGACCTAGATGTAAGGCCAGACACTATAAAACTCTTAGAGGAAAACGTGGGGAGAACACTCTTTGACATAAATCACAGCAAGATCTTTTTTGACCCACCTCTTAGAGTAATGAGAATAAAAACAAAAATAAACAAATGGCACCTAATTAAACTTAAAAGCTTTTGCACAGCAAAGGAAACCATAAACAAGACAAAAAGGCCACTCTCAGAATGAGAAAAAGTATTTGCAAATGAAGCAGCTGACAAAGGATTAATCTCCATATATATGCTTTTTAACACATTTGCTTACATATACACAATGTCTACCGAATATTAGTAGCAGTCTGACTTCTGGATTATGGAATTAGGAGAGCCAGAAGTGTGTGGTCAGGGAATTTCTCTTCATTTTATGCCCTGCTATACTGCTTGAATTTTTGACATAGATCATATGTTACTTTTATATTAAAAGTTTCTTAAAAATGGAATTGGATTTAATAATTTCAGTACAGGGGAAAGACATACCCACCCTTGTGGCTGTATCCTCAGGGCAGGTTTCTCATAATGAAAAAGAAAATCTCTGAGATTTTTATATTTCTGGCATAATGAAAGAAGAATTAATAGGAAAATAAGACACCAATACCAAATGACAGGAGGAATGGTAGCAAGGAAGTTGATACCACATAAAATCACAGCAATTCTCTAATTAGCTTGGCAATAAGGAGTTTTAATGACTGTACGTGGGTACTGTCTGTTTCACTCTACCTCCTGCACTGTGTCTATTAAAGAACTGTGACCTGCAGGCCCACTCTGCCCCGAAGCATTGAGATTCGAGCCTGGCCAATTGTTAGAAGTTCTTTGCCCACTATTGAGAGGGGTCTGGACTTCCATGCTGACCCTGAAGGTGGAAGGCACCTGGATGCACAGTCAGATACCTTTTCTTTTCCTGTTCTCCAACCTATGTACCAGTTTGCTTGACTGCTCTTTGGTCCTTGTTGCTGGCACTCAGATTGCACTCCAGTCCCCAGCTGGGGCTAAAGTAGGGCTAGACTATGAACTTGACCCATAATCTAGTTGTCAATAACTCCATTCTTCTGAGGCTGGAGACTTCTAAATCCTCTCTTTCTATCACTAATTAATAGCCTACTAGCCTTGATGCAGCACCACTACCCAGAAATCTCTGTGCCCTGCTATCATGATAGCCATCGGACCTGCATATTCTGAGAACAATCCCAACCTGATTTTCCATAATGATATGAACTACGAGTCTTCCAGAAGAGGTGAGGAAGTCTCAGGTATCAAGTAGAAAGAACCCATCCTTTGTTCTACTGTGTTTCTTCTTTTATATTCCTTTAGCCCAAGCAAAACTCACCTTATCTTTTTTTCTCCCTGGGAACTTCTAAATTCACTACTGGCTTAGGCCTCCTAGGGCCTAACAGGTAAGAACCACAAAATTACTTCCTTAAAAGTATACAATTTATAGGATCTATATAGAGACCTTTTATGGATGGAGAGAGCAAGTACTAATACCTGTCATATAAAAAATATTAGGCTCAGGAATTTTTTCCACAGTGTATAGCACAGAACTTTGTATCTCAGCCAAGCACATAAATGTACTCAATCATTTGTTTATATCAGACAACTTCCCAGCCCTGTGCTGAAGCCATTTCGTCTCACTCTAGGAAGTTGATCAGTCTGCTTAGAAGGTTTTCCTCCCTCACTTCCCATTCTTACCTTACAAGGATCTCAATGCAACCACACAAGATAACTGTATATACAGAAATTCAGTTGCTAATGGATTTCAATCTCAAAACTGTCAAATGCTTGTTGAAGACACTTGATAATTGCAAGGCATATTGTTAGGAACTGAATGTGTCCTCCCAAAATTCATAGGTTGAAATCCTACCCTCAGTGTGACGGTATTAGGATGTGGGGCCGTTAGAAGATGCTTAGATCATGAGGGTAGTGTTCTCATGAATGAGAGTAGTGCCCTTATAAAAGAGACGCCAGAGAGCTCTCTCGCCCCTTCTGCGCTGTGGGGACACAGGAAGGAGACTGCTATCTATGAACTAAGAAATGGGTTATCACCAGATACTGAATCTGCTGGCATCTTGGTCTTGGACTTCTCAGCTGCCAGAACTATAAGAAATAAATATTTGTTGTTTAAACCACCCAGTCTTTCATACTTTGTTATAGCAGCCTGAACTGACTGAGATAGCCTCTCTACTCAGTATGCTACTATCCATTTATTTAAGAGGCTCTGGAGTCTATCCAAGGATCACATATTTAGAAAGCAGGTGACTTGGACCGTCATTATTACCTAGAAATGGCTTCACTGAAGGGAGACCATAGACTTTTCTATAAAGACTATTAAAAATTACCCCTTGGGACACATTTTCTGTGTATTTCATAAACTTCAGTCAAATATGCTGTCAAATACATTACTCAATACCCTTTACAAATGCCTTCCGTGCATCAGATATTTGCAGAAGATCATGTCTGCTTGACAAATTTTTAAACTCTTGCTGCTATTTTTGAAATTTAAAAAATAGCTATGTGAATCAATGTTTTTCCCTTTTATTTTCACTTTAGAAAAATTGTGCAAATATTGTGCCCAGGCGTAGTGATCAGCTTCTCTCAGGTTCCTGCCAGCATCTATTCCAGTGTGTCTCAAAGTGTGATCTATAGACCACCTATGTAAGAACCATCCTGGGAGCTTATTATACAGGCAGATCACTGGGCCCTTACACAGACTTAATGAGTCAGAACCATTTGGGATGAGGCCCAGGAATCCATGTGTTCATAAAGCTCCCGAGGTGATGCTTGGGCACACCTACATTTGGTACCCACGCAGCTGATCTTAGTAGTCTGACATTCAGAGGCACATCCCTCTTCTTCTCTCAAGGGACTTCAGATAACTGCAGCTGACAGGTTTAACCTTCGCCTGGGATTTGGGATCAATCCAGTTTTTATGTCAGGGGAGATCGAAGGGGAAAAGCTGAATTATCAAGAGAAGAATCAATGTTTTGCATTGAACTTGACACTCAAGTCCCATCACTGAGCTAACAATTCCTCTTATTGTTAGTACCACTTTGTGACACTCGGGCTCCTTACATACATTAGTTCATCTGTCTACGTAGGCATATTTTTAAATTTTTATTTACAAATGAAGCGACTTAAGTTTAGCAAAGTTAAGAAACTTTCCCAACATCACACAGAGAGTAAATGGCAGAGCCAAGATGTCTGTGTGACCCTAGTGTTTTTAACCATTAGATCATATTTTAAAAGTCTCAGCTCTATTCCTAGGACTAATTTCCATCTTGCGTAGAAGTACTAGATACTAGGTTCCTGATAAAAGCCAATGCTGACTACTTGCTGGCCTGCCTGGAATTCTAAACAAAGCCTAGGTCCCAGTCCAATTGTCTGCTGTCCTTTACTTTCCTCTCTCTCTCCTGCAGTTCATTGTCTTTTGCCTGGCATGATCGCTAGATTTTCATATTGTAAAAATTACAAAGAATAGGTCATTTACATGCAAAGTTGGACAAGAAAATGCAAACTGCCTTTCCTACCTTCATTATGCATGAATTTTGTTATAAAAGCACTTTTGATCAGTGGATAAGCTATCCATGAACTCGAAGAATGACAGATGGATGGCTGCTGACCTTATCAAGGATTAGAAGATCTTCTAAGAGTAAATTAATTTGTAAACAGATGAGAGACTTAATTTCTTTGGATCATGTTACATAGGATTGTGAGTTATCCTACCCCGTAATCTCGTAGTCTTGCTGTAGAGTTACATTGAAATTACATGTGGCCAGCGTGAGGTGTAAGCAGATAAGGTGATGCAAAGCAGGGGATGCCTGTGTGGTGAGATTTGACAGGCTGCCAGGCAGGATAAATTGTCTCAAAGATATCAAACATTAAAGCTTAACTATTTTCCCATTAAGACTCCTTTTACAATGTAAATATCAATGCACGTGGTTATACCTTTTATCAGCTAATGTCTTAATTCTCAATGAACACCTAAGGGACTTGTCAGCCTGCAGGCAATCAGGATAGGTAGTTGTGGGAAGAGGTTCTGAAGAACTGGAAGGATTGGACTGGAAGAAAAGGACACTGCTAGGGAAAGAGGAGTCACAGTTCAATATCACACTGAATACGCTCTGGCTTAGTGCGTCTAAATGTTGGAGGTAACACTGAGACAGAAAATCATTCTCACCAATATCTAAGTCTTGGTGTGAAATTAGCTGCAGATAGGGATTAAAAGGTCATGGCTTATGACATCTATAAATAAGTCAATCTTGGAATAGGTATAAAACACGCTAACAGTCTTTGGGTTCATTTGAGGTCATGTTAGGTGGTCTTTTAAACGTGCTGATCCATATCTTGATGAGAGCCATAATGTCCAAGTTTTCAGAAGATAATTGGGTAAATTCTAAGCAGGAGGTCTTGGAATGTCTTCAAAAAATCACTAGGCTCTCACATCTCCTCAGCTTCCCCTTCCTTGCATACTATTCTAAAATACTGTTGGTTTCCAGAATGCTAAACTCAATTATATTGATATCTCAACATGTACTGATGAAACTTTAGGTTCCTGGTCTAGAAGACCTTGTTATTTCAAGGTGAAAAAAGTTAAGCACCTCAAATCACCGCCTTTGGACAGATGGTTTCACCTGAAGGCACACTTAGTAGTGGCTCTCAGGCAACACTGTCTGACCTGCTGTGTTCAGGGGCAGAGGAGACCACAGGGAAGATGTGAAGGCAGGAAAGCATGGGGAGGAAGTCATGTAGCAAACAAGAAGGCAATAGAGTGCAGCACACGAGATCATAGGCAGAAATCCATCAAATCAGACCATGTGGAAGAAAAGAGCAGGAAGAAAATATCAGAATTTCAACAGCCTAGAGTAGACTCACAGATACCTACAAAAATCAGTCTGTTGGCAGTCAGGGCAGATAGGTTCATTTTGGTTGGTTGAACCTAAGCCTATTCACAAAAAGACTTCCTTTGGATATGACATAAAATCACCATGCTGAGAAGCAGTTACCTATCTTTCTATACTTCTGAAAGTAAGTGAATAGATGAGCATATGAGTGCAAATGTGGCTGGGTATCGGAAAGATTAAGGGTCACAAAAGTTTGGAGGGTCATTCCTGACAACATAGCAATAAATTTTAGTTTTCTTTAAAAGACTGGAGGCTCAAACCATTTATTTTATTTTAGTTTAGTTTTTTTAACCAATATCTCTGGTCTTGATATAGTTCCAGGTGGTCTAAGGGCAGGTTATCAAATCACTCTCTGCACATCAGGGATAATGAAAAAGTTTTGTCCCTATGTTCAACACTTATCTAATGAAATGTCTACCTAGAGGACTGTTAAATGCTGTCACAGATGACAGCTATCAGCCATTGGCATGGGAAAAGGGGGTGCTGGCTACATATGAACTGCATGTGCTAATTATGCCTTGGTTAGAGCATGGCAAGATTAGATTCTCGCTAATCAAAAGAACACAATTCCAAAACTGTCAGACATCTGATGTCCCCCTTCCACAAACCAATCACTGGTCACTGAGCAATCTATCCCTCTTTCCATAAAGGAGTCAGAGTTGGAATATCTTAAAGCACCTTAAGAATGAGAGGTATTTGGAAGAAAAGAAGTGTGTGTGTGTGGGGGGGGGGGTAAAACATATATATTCAGGGACAAATGGAGAAAGGTAAGTGACAGAATTTGCGTTAGCAGGAACGTGGAATTATTCCCTTACCTGGAAAAAATATATTTTCCATTAAGAAATTGAAGATATAAAACTTAGGGCAAACATATTCAAAATGAAGTTTAGCTGAAGAAAAGTTTAAAAGTAATTTCAATAAATTTAATTGTATAGATTTAATTTCCTTTCTGGATAAGACACAAGTAACTTTTCCAAATTACAATCCAGGACATAAGTTCTCAAAAGTTTTCAGGTAGAAGAGCACTGGATAATCATAGTACTCTTTTTCTAATAATATAATCCAAATATAAGAAGCTAAATATTTGATTATGAGATTTTGTATTTATCCTACACCTACATTGGATTGTTAGATCTTAATTCAGAAAAAAATGGTGTAGGCATCAAAAAATTTGAGAATGTTTTATGGGAAAACCTTCAATCAATAAAATTATATTTTAGGGCTTCCCTGGTGGCGCAGTGGTTGAGAGTCCGCCTGCCGATGCGGGGGACACGGGTTCGTGACCCGGTCCGGGAGGATCCCACATGCCGCGGAGCGGCTGGGCCGGTGAGCCATGGCCGCTGGGCCTGTGCGTCCGGAGCCTGTGCTCCGCGACGGGAGAGGCCGCGGCAGTGAGAGGCCCGCGTACCGCAAAAAAAAAAAAAATTATATTTTATTCAGTAATATTTTCCTTCTATGAATCAGTAAAAGAAGGCCAATATTCCATTTTAGCAGCAGAACCACTAAGTTCAGTTTCTGGAATGTCAGTGTTCTTTAGCACATAGTTTCAAAACCATTGAAGAGCTTCCAAAGGACTAATAAGTGAAAAGCCAAATACAATCAGGCAATTGACATCCTTAGGTTCTTCATAAAGTTGAACTCTCTCTCATGCTACAGAGAGAGAGACACACACAAAAAATACAGGAAGGGTGCCTCCCCTTTGTAATGAGTACCAGCTCCTCAGAATAAAAAGTATAGTAAAGAATTTAATTTGATAGCTATTACACCAACGGCAATGTGCTGGCACGATACAACAAAGCATAAGAAGACAATACTAAAATGTAAAGAGGATGTAACTATTTAGGAAACTATTATACTAATAACAATTAATTAATAATAACAAATTTGTTTTAACTGTAGATATTCACTACTTTGGGATGTTCTAGTTTCCTTTTTTTGAATCTGATGAATAGTGCCCAGAGACAGTAGATACTCATTAAAAGTTAATTTCTTTTTCTCCTCTTTTTCTTTCTGTCAAAACCATCTTTAAGAGTTTTTACCTCTTATTCAACACCCATTTATGATAAAAACCCTCCAGAAAGTAGGCATAGAGGGAACTTTCCTCAACATAATAAAGGCCATATATGACAAATCCACAGCAAACATTGTCCTCAATGGTGAAAAACTAAACCATTTTCACTAAGATCAGTAAGAAGACAAGGTTGCCCACTCTCACCACTATTATTCAACATAGTTTTGGAAGTCTTAGCCACAGCAATCAGAGAAGAAAAAGGAATCCAAATCAGAAAAGAAGAGGTAAAGCTGTCACTGTTTGCAGCTGTTTGCAGGTGACATGATACTATACATAGAGAATCCTAAAGATGCTACCAGAAAACTACTAGAGCTAATCAATGAATCTAGCAAAGTAGCAGTATACAAAATTAATGCACAGAAATCTCTTGCATTCCTATACACTAATGATGAAAAATCTGAAAGTGAAATTAAGAAAACACTCCCATTTACCATTGCAACAAAAAGAATAAAATATCTAGGAATAAACCTACCTAAGGAGACAAAAGACCTGTATGCAGAAAATTATAAGACACTGATGAAAGAAATTAAAGATGATACAAATAGATGGAGAGGTATACCATGTTCGTGGATTGGAAGAATCAACATTATAAAAATGACTATACTGCCCAAAGCAATCTACAGATGCAATGCAATCCCTATCAAACTACCTCTGGCATTTTTTACAGAACTAGAACAAAAAATTTCACAATTTGTATGGAAACACAAAAGACCCTGAATAGCCAAAGCAATCTTGAGAAAGAAAACTGGAGCTGGAGGAATCAGGCTCCCCGACTTCAGACTATACAGAGTAATTAAGACACCATGGTACTGGCACAAAAACAGAAATATAGATCAATGGAACAGGATAGAAAGCCCAGAGATAAACCCACGCACATATGGTCACCTTATCTTTGATAAAGGAGGCAAGATTATACAGTGGAGAAAAGACAGCCTCTTCAATAAGTGGTGCTGGGAAAACTGGACAGCTACATGTAAAAGAATGAAATTAGAACACTCCCTAACACCATACACAAAAATAAACTCAAAATGGATTAAATATGTAAATGCAAGGCCAGACACTATCAAACTCTTAGAGGAAAACACAGGCAGAACACTCTATGACATAAATCACAGCAAGATCCTTTTTGATCCACCTGCTAGAGAAATGGAAATAAAAACAAAAATAAATAAATGGGACCTAATGAAACTTAAAAGCTTTTGCACAGCAAAGAAAACCATAAACAAGACGAAAAGACAACCATCAGAATGGAAGAAAATATTTGTAAATGAAGCAATTGACAAAGGATTAATCTCCAAAATTAACAAGCAGCTCATGCAGCTCAATATCAAAAAATCAAACAACCCAATCCAAAAATGGGTAGAAGACCTGAATTACATTTCTCCAAAGAAGATATATAGATTGCCAACAAACACATGAAAGAATGCTCAACATCATTAATCATTAGAGAAATGCAAATCAAAACTACAATGAGATATCATCTCACACCGGTCAGAATGGCCATCATCAAAAACTCTACAAACAATAAATGCTGGAGAGGGTGTGGAGAAAAGGGAACCCTCTTGCACTGTTGGTGGGAATGTATATTGATGCAGCCACTATGG
Organism: Hyperoodon ampullatus; assembly: GCF_949752795.1. NCBI lineage: Eukaryota > Metazoa > Chordata > Mammalia > Artiodactyla > Ziphiidae > Hyperoodon > Hyperoodon ampullatus. The sequence continues at coordinate 84,675,365 of NC_136918.1, read as the reverse complement.
AGAACAGTATGGAGGTTCCTTAAAAAACTAAAAATAGAACTACCATATGACCCAGCAATCCCACTGCTGGGCATATACCCTGAGAAAACCATAATTCAAAAAGAGTCATGTACCAAAATGTTCATTGCAGCTCTATTTACAATAGCCAGGACATGGAAGCAACCTAAGTGTCCATCAACAGATGAATGGATCAAGAAGATGTGGCACATATAGACAATGGAATACTACTCAGCCCTAAAAGGAAACAAAATTGAGTTATTTGTAGTGAGGTGGATGGACCTAGAGTCTGTCATACAGAGTGAACTAAGTCAGAAAGAGAAAAACAAATACCGTAGGCTAACACATATATATGGAATCTAAAAAGAAAAAAAAAAAGTGGTCATGATGAACCTAGGGGCAAGACGAGAATAAAGAC